>NC_068357.1:106366908-106421908 GCF_020536995.1 Dreissena polymorpha | reverse complement strand
ACTTCACATGTGCATTGGCCTTGACAATTAGATGACCCCTATTGAAATTGCGGTCACTAGGTCAAAGGTCAAGGTCACTAGAGCTGTCGGTAGACCAGACTGATGTCGGTAGACTAGTTGTTTCCGATCAATACTTCGTCAACCAATTGACCGATTGGCTTAATACTTCACTTATGTATTGGCCTTGGACAGTAGATGACAACTTTTGAAAATAGGGTCACTAGGTCTAAGGTCAAGGTCACTATCACACTAAGTGGGAAAAGCGTTTCCGATTAATAACTCTTCAACGAATTGACCGATTAGCTTGATACTTCACATGTACATTGGCATTGGACAGTACATGGCCCCTATTGAAAATGGGGTCACTAGATCAAATGTCAAGGTCACTATCACACTAAGTGTGAAAATCGTTTCCGATCGATAACTCGTCAACAAATTGACCGATTGGCTTGATACTTCACATGTGCATTGGCCTTGGACAGTAGATGACCCTACTGGCATTGGGGTTACTAGGTCAAGGGTCAAAGTCACTGTTACACACTAAGTGTGAAATCGTTTCCGATCAATAACTCGTCAACTGATTCACCGACTGGCTTGATACTTCTCACGTGCATTGGCCTTTGACAGTAGGTGCCTCCTATTGAAATTGGAGTTACTAGGTCAAAGGTTAACGATCACTGTCACAATAAGTGGGAAAAGCGTTTCTGATCAATAACTCGTCAGTGTAAACAGTACCTTATACCCTAGCGCTTTTGACCATACGTCTTCTTCAAGGGTGTATAGAGATATAAGTTTAAGATTCATCAGTTTTTATGTAATATCTATATTGCCTTCAGTAAGTCCAGATTGGCGAAGCGAAAACATTCAATGTTCATTGGATGACGTCACAGAATTCGTTGCAACAGAAGACGCTGAAAAACGGCTTTGTTTAGTCAGGCAACATTCAATATAAATGTAACTAACATGGACTTATGTGGTTCAATTTATGAAAACAATTTGGATTTGTTCGTTGCTCTCATGGTGTTGAATGACTCCTCTGTGAACGTCAATGACACACACACACGATTGAAGTCAGTGTAAACGGCCTGACTCCTAAGTCATTAGTCTACACTGTATCAGCACCGGAGCCCTACGCTGTATGTATTAGTCCAATGTTTACCTTCATATTTTTATCTTTTGTTTACCTAAACGCTGTCACTCAGTGATATCTGACAATTCTCCATGAGTTAATAAATGTAGGAATACTGAAACTCCAGAAGTATTATCAAAAGAGAAGATAAGATACGCTTTTCTTTTATTTGAGGTAAGTGGCAAATCGACTGCATAATACAGGAAATATATACTATCCAACATAAAACTTAAAATGCTACATGTTATTGGTAACCACCTTAAACGGTCGATGCATATCATAATACAAACCTAGTATTCTTCACTCGTAATAGATGAATAGATTAATTGTTTAACTTTAATATATTAAGGGAACAAATATAACGAGACACGATGGGTTGGAATTCGGAATCAATTTCAGTATTATTGAATTAACACTTCGATATTTTAGTCATAGCGTGTAATAAATTTCGGTCGCAAGCTAATATCCAATGTGTTCCTTGCGAAAAAAAGCACCTAACCATCGAAACAAAATCATGTTGTTATATATTTACTTATAGACTAATCTATCCTACAACTACATTGTTAAGCAAAAATGGTCAAAAAAGGGAAAACGTCGCTTGCACGGCTCTTGGGAAAATAGCAACCCAAGTATCAGGCTGGTAAGGAACATCCAACTTGCGCGTTAATTTCAATCAACAGTATCTAAATCTACTTAAAGTTTTTGTTTTCATTACTTTTTCATGATAGTTTATAATAATGTGCTTTTCATGTCGTTGCTGAGTAAGAAAATTAACCCATTTATGCATAGCGTCTAGAAAAAAAGGCCTTTGCAAACAGCAAGGACCCAGATGAGAGGCCGCATGACGCGGCGTCTCATCAGGGTCTGCGCTGTTTGCTAAAAGGAATTTCTGTAATAAATATTCTAAATATAGAAATAAATATACTAGACATCCCTAATTTTGGAAATAAATTGATCCAATTTGGAAGGATGGGAGAGTCCACTAGGCATAAATGGGTTAATAAGATACATTCTATGAACAGAAATAAATATCAATGTAAACCATTTATACACACGGCCCCATTGTATACTGGGCGGTGGATACATTTTTTTAAATAACGCCATATATCTACACCAGAAAAAGACATTATCTAATACATCGTAACGTTGATTATACAAACATGTGTAATGATAGACGTGTTCTGCAGACATTACATTCATAGGACTTCTGGTGTTTAGGGTTTCCGGCTCAAATGAATCCGACCGGGCAGTCATGGAACTTCCGATGGTGTGTAATATAGAAGAGGAATGGTCAGTCGACAAGTTCACACTTCGCATTGGTGTACGTATCAAAGATCTACCGGCTGTCTTAGATGGAAACATGACTCAAGTGAATTTCAGTCTTGGTCTCACGATCAGCGACCAGATCTGGGTGTACACAACAACTGCAAATGCCACCAATAAAATGGTAAGATGTATTTTGATCTTGCTATTTAAGGTTTCCTTATGTGCACACAAATATAACGAGGTAAAGTTAAGTATAGTTGTATGTTAACAATTGTTGAAACTGTGTTTGGATGCTTTAATATAGTTTTGTCACTTTCGGCCTTTAACAGTTCTGTACGTCTGATTTTTATACGTAACGGGTAAAACACATCAATATTTCACTTAAATGAGACAATTTTAACAGAATTTAAACGTTAATGACACACACAATTGTTTGTATAGAATTTTAAAGTAATTTAACAAAAAATGTGTTTATTTTTTTTGTTTATACTAAACCACCAGAAAACCCCGGCTTCACCAGCTTTTGTTAAAGGAATTGACCTTCTAACCAGCATAGTACCATCTGCCTGGCCGAATAGATTTGACCTGGAATGGAGTCCAGATAACCGGAAGTTCTACCCAAGCAAGAATGCGGTTGGTTTCATGCATTATTAACTTGATTTTAAAGGGACCTTTTCACAGATTTTGGCATATATTGACGTTTGTCATTAAATGCTTTATATTGATAAATGTAAACACTGGATAAAAAAGCTCTAGTAAAAAAGCAAGAATAAACTTAGAGAAAGAAAAAAATAACACTCAACTGGGCTCGAACCACTGACCCCTGGAGTAAACGTTTGATGCTTAGACCACTCGGCCATCCGTGCTCGTACAATGAGTGATGAATTTTATACTTTATATGAGCAATTCTCCTTGTGTAACAAAATATTACGACAACAACAGAACAACAAAGTTATTCAAATGTTTCGAGTTGCAACGCTTCATAATTTTTTGGTTTTTAAATCCTCAAAAGATGCATATAGTAGATACTTTAGAGCATGCTAAATATTCAGTATTACTGTTTCCTCACAAGTATCATAACTACAACGAAAATGTGCGAATCTGATTGTTTTTAAATTTTGTCAATTTACTAAAACGTGAAAAGATCCCTTTAAGGAAACATAAGGATTTTTAAAGTGTTGCCATATCAAAAAAAGATTGGATAGATTTATTATTTCTTTAATACACATAGGATACACGAATAAACTGACTTTGTCAAGAGGCCTGCTGATTATTGACGTCTCGTCATGGTAACATAATACCTCGCTCAATTCTAGTTATATTATATTAATTATCTATACAATGTATACCATTAAACCACTAAATATCTTATTACATCACTTAAATGTGTAAGTGGAGCCAAAAATCAGCTAGTACCTGGAACCTTGATGTGGGACTTGTCGGATACTGGTTTCGACTTGTAAGCAATGATGGAGGTTGTATGCCTGCAAACTATCAACTGACGTATGTTCCACGTAAGTTGAGTCCAGGTTTTAATTTTGTCGCTATGAAAGAAGCATTTTTATGAGAACGATAATTAGCGCCGAAATGTAAAGATAATGTTTCACTATCTGTGCCGCTGACTTATAACTTCACGGAAAGAATGAAAACTATTATGAAGATATTTTGATGAAACCTTGTATACTAAAATTACGTCACAAATGATGCAAGCATAGATGTATCGTGGAAATGAGTGTCATAATTCATTTCACGTCGTAGCATAATGATAACTGTGTTTATTGTTTCAAATGTTTTTTTGTATAAACTCGTGTTTGCAAATGTACTATTAACCTACACTTATATACACTTTTCAATATTGGTAACTGACATTGATAGACCGATATTGTTTACGGGAGGCTATTGCGAACTTTCTTATATTTTCAGTGAAGTGAAAGTTATTTAAAATTTTGTATACGAATTGATATTCAGTCATAATAATAATAATAATAATAATAATAATAATAATAATAATAATATCTTTATTTCATGAAAAATTCACATTAAGAAATAATTTCTTTTTTACAATGTGGTCTTCAGTAACAAAACACAAGTATACATATTGAAACATGCATACGAACATACAAAAGAAAAAGAAAATTAACTATACAGTTAAATGTTTTATCCCACTTGAACAGCGAATTCGGTTGATTAAAGTCCCGTTGATTAAATATCATCTATAATCAACGGCAGGAAATGACGTCAATATTTCGACGAAATGACGTCATAAATCCAGCGAAATTATCCAGTCAAACTAATTCTGCTTAAATAAAAAGGTTTACTAAATTAAAAGTGGGATAAATATAATAATAGATTAGTGTTGATTATAGATCAGGTTCATCATGCTCGGCACGAAAACGAAAAAGCACTCGCCAAGGCTCGTGCTTTTTGTTTTCTAAGCCTCGCATGATAAACCTGATCTATAATCAAAACCAACCCATTATTCTCTATATAATGACTTCCTT
Organism: Dreissena polymorpha; assembly: GCF_020536995.1. Lineage (NCBI taxonomy): Eukaryota > Metazoa > Mollusca > Bivalvia > Myida > Dreissenidae > Dreissena > Dreissena polymorpha. The sequence goes on along the minus strand of NC_068357.1, from coordinate 106,417,012 downwards.
ATCAATTCCGACGACGAAGATGAAGACGACGATGATAATGATGACGATGATGAGTATGATAATACAAAATATGCAAAATCTGATACAAAAATCAATCTTACAAAAATCAATCTTTCAAAATAAATCACATCAGACACATCACAACAAAGTATTTACATAGAAAAATTTAAAAACTAAATGAGCATATATATATATATATCAATGATTTGTTTGTAGGTATTTTTTAAAATTTATTTTGAATGTAGTATTCGAAGACACTTGTCGGATGTTTATTGGAATTGAATTCCATATGGTGACCGAAACGAAAACGCTCGTTTTCCATAATTTGTTTTAAATGGAATAGATGATATATCAGTGTGTGTGATGGATCTAAGAGCGTACACATTGTTATTTGAGATATGAATAACATTATTGAAATAAGAGGGCATTGCGCCTATAACAAACTTATGTACAATAGATCCAATTAGGTAAGTACATCTGTTATTGAATGCCAACCAACCTAGTTCTTTGAATAATGGAGCTGAAGGAGTTGAATATGGTTCGTTCAGTATTATTTTAGCAGCTCGTTTTTGTATCGAATGTATTTTACGTAAATGTGACTGTGTTGCTGAACACCACAATGCGCAACAATAATCCATAGTCGTTAATATATATGAGTTGTAAAATAGTGTTTTTGTTTCATAGTTAATAAAACAGTTTATTCGTTTTAATAAGGCCAGTTTAAAGTGAAGTTTACGACTTACACTGTTTATATGAGATTGCCATGTAAGATGCTCATCAATCGTAACTCCTAGTAAATTAAATTCTTTGGTTTGTTCAAGGATAATGCCATTAATATTAAGTCTAAGATTGTCAGTAGAACTACGAGCTTTTGATAAAAGCATGCATTTAGTTTTGTTTGGATGAATTGACATGTTATTAAAGGAACACCATGTTGCTATACTGTCCAAATCGTTTTGCAAATGTAATTGTATATTATGAATGTTATAATCCGATACGTGTAATGTTGAATCGTCTGCGTAAAGATCAATTGTTGAGTTTTTAACGAAGGATGGGATGTCATTAATGTAAATAAGAAATAAGATTGGCCCAAGTATAGAGCCTTGTGGTACACCAGTTTTGATATATTGAAACGACGATTTTCTGGAACCTATTTTAATACACTGTCTTCTATTAGAAAGATAAGATTTCATCAAAGCAAGAGCATTGTCAGAAAAATGGTACATGCTGAGTTTTTCAAGTAAAATGTCATGATCTACTAAATCGAATGCTTTCCTGAGATCCAGGAAAATTGATCCAACCATGCGACCAGAATCAATATACTGTAACCAAGAATCTACAAGGCGAATCAAGGATGTTTGACAGGAATGATTTTGGCGGAAACCAGATTGGTAACTGTGGAGTAGTTCATGCTTTTCAAGATATGATTTTAGGTGATTTGTGATGTGTCTCTCAAATATCTTCGAAATTGTTGGGAGAATAGAAATTGGTCTATAATTGTTAAGATCACTTTTATCTGCACCTTTATGTATTGGCAAAACATATGCATCTTTAAGCTGGTCAGGAAAAATTCCAGCATTTATACAGGTATTAATAATAGAAGTAATCGGACCTACAATGGTATCCCCACAATATTTGAGAATTTTAGCGCCAATATTGTCTATTCCGGCTGCTTTAGATATTTTGAGAGAGTCTATTATTTTCCGAACGTCAAATATCGTAATCTGAGGAATGTCAAATACATGAATTCCTATTTTTTTGTCTAAAAATGTTTTGAAAGTTTGATAAATGTTTGGGTCATATTGTCTTTTCGAAACAATATGGGAAATGTTGATGAAATGATTGTTAAACTCTTTTAAAATATCTTCAACATTTTCAATATCTTTATTATTTATCCTTATTTTTGTTGGGAGAGTTAGTGAAGTTTGTGGTTTTGTTAAAGCATTAAGAGTATTCCATAGATGCTGAACTGAAGCATTTTCCTTCACCGATTGGTTATAAAACTGCCTTTTACTTTTTCTTATTAGGAATGTTACACGATTTCGCTGTTTCTTGTATTCATCTATTTTATGTTGCTTTTTTAACCAATCGCGAATTTTGATTTCTTGTCTTATTTCTGCTGTAAACCAACTGGGTAGACGATCAGATTTTATTCGTTTTGTTTTTAATGGTGCGTGAACGTTTAGCGCTTCATTAATTTTCTTTAGTAAATAACTAAGTGAAATATTTTGTTAATTCGGCATGAGTTTAATCTTGTTTAAACCTAGACACACTTCTTTTTTTACAAAGAGTCTGCGCAGGCGGAGTATGCAATAGCAATTAGTAACTGCATTTTTAGAGAACAATCATCGATTTGTCCTTATTATATACAAATTAATCTGTAAAAACAGAGAGAATATATTCAATATTTCTTTAAACTTTCATTTTATTAGCCAGCATATTATATGTTATTTTAATGAAAGCTCAAACTAATACATTTATCAGTTTAAATATATAGTTCAGACATTACCATACGAAATAATGAAATGTCGACATACTTTCCGCTTAGAAACATTTTTGTTGTATAAGTGAAAGACCATGGATTCCGTTCGTACGGCCCGACAAACAAGGAAGACAGCCTTCTTCGGAAACTCCAATTGGTTGTCGACGACGACGACAGCACGTGCGTGGCTCTTCCTTCCGCGAATTCCACGGACACCGTCCCCTACCTGTTTCTCACCTTTGAAACCAAGGCCTTAGGTCTACCAAACCAAACCTCTCAATTCAATTTAAAACTCGTTGGAAATGGTTTTGGCTGTTACGGATTTGATGGCGACCAAGTCACCAAGGTTCGATTGCCTCCATTTTAACAAACCATTTGAAAAATTAAGTAATATTTGTTTGGCATTTTAGATTTATCATATTTCTTAATCTTAATACAATTAGTTTGAGTGTTTAGTTCGTCCAAGAAAAGTGCATTTTGACGAGCAAACTTCATGAAGACCATTCTTGTTAGATCCTATATGCATTGTACCCAGTAATCGATACCGCTTGCAATATTACAATTTTGTTCTGCAATCATGAAGTGTATACAAAGTTATTCTCTTGGAAGGACACCATTAATTATATTGAAGAAAAGTAAACATTTGGTACCACGTGTCATTATTATCATAAGCCCTTAATCTCCTCTGGATTATTCTTACGGTACATCTTTAACAGTTACAAAAACAATAAGTAAATTCAAGTGTTTAACAATAAAAGGTTATTTAAATCTTAACACTTTAAGGTAAAAATACTTATAGTTCATCATAAGGTATACCAATTTAGGATGACTGAGTGTACACCACACAAAGTCTGAACTATTTGATATAAACATGTTTCTGCCACATTTTCCGTTCAGCGATAATTTAATTGTGTATTTTGTTGAAGGTGAAGCACCCGATGTCAGAAAACACCAACATCTATAATGGAAGGCGACCTCTGTGTAAGATAATCCCTGAGCAACAATTCGGAACGCAGTACAGATGTGTCTACAAATGCAACTGCCACGACCTCAGTTCCTGCAACGACGTAAACATCTTCATGCGCCATTCACTGGGTCAGAACTTCAACAACTACAATCTCTGAACAATCAGAGCGAAAAAGATGAATCCTAATTAAACAGCTCGATGCGACACACTTTCCCTAGATTCGGCAACCAATTAAGTGATACAATTACAGCTACCCGTAGAACTCATCCTATAATATTTAATTTGTCTGAGAGATATTGAAAGATATGTTATGTTCTTGTGTGACGAAAACACGTGCAAAGTTAAGCACAATATATTAAGAATTTTAGTTTAAATATTTAATCAGTTATGTAATATTTTAGTTGATCGTTTTTTAATAACAATTTAAATTAAAATAGTTTAAAATTACATATTGAATAGGCATTACAGCAATTTTCAATGTCAGTTTTCTTTTAATTTATTTGAATAATATTGCTTGTGTATACAATTATTTTGCGGTGTGATCAATATAAAGACGTGGACTTTTTTTTAAAGACCATGTGGTGATAGTTTAATTGTTTAGACGTGTAATTTGAAACAATATCTCTTAATGATTATCTACTTACAAATAAAATAGTGCTTACCATTTTCCATACAATACTCAAAATCATTTAAATAAAACGTTTTATGTAAGATTTAATCCATGTAACTTGTAAACGATTTAATGAAATAAGTATTAAAAACTGTTCTCAGACCATAAAGCACTTCAGATATAACAATATATGAAAATAACGAAATATAGTATCTTAACGTCGTTACATATCACTTTGCGTGTGTACTTTGTTTAAATATTGAAACCACAAAACAACCAAATGGATTTACCATCATTTAATGGTTTGATCATATATACTATAATGTATGCTGCATTACCTTTAGGACGTTACAAATTATAAATGAGATACTATTGTGGTAACCGTTACACTGAAAATGATGTGCCTAGATGATGTGGCTTTTATAAATGAAAAATCTCCTTTCTTAATACTTGTTTGCACTCATTTGAACACAATTTAAGTCTGATATTGTGTGATGGATTTTAAGGTTCATGTAGAGGCTTCATTTTGAAAAATGTGGGACCCCTAGCATTGAACTCAAGTTTGACTAGAGGAAGAGTGCCACATTGAAAATGCATACATATATGCTTTAAAGGATGTTTTTCCTTCAAACTGCTATCAATTTTGTACATCAACGTATCATAACATCCACAAAATCAATCAAAATACAAAGCGATTTTAGCACTAAAATATACATTATTTTCAAAAATCTGAATCATGTTTATTCCACGTATTTAGGCGGAAAATTATATAATTAGTGAATAATATCGACATTGACGAGGGCAAGTTACGCTTAAATAGTAAAAAAAGTTTACATATCTAGAAATATCAAAACTCGAACACATGTCATTTCATCACCATGGGGGCAGCCATTTTTAAATTAATAAAATAGAAAGAAACATGCTAAAAACTCACTCATCGCCTAATTGACATTCCAGACGGTTGACGATGACAAATGCATTGGATTGTAATCTTTCCGTTGATGTTTTCAAACTGCACGATCAGACCTCATAAACACTCAAAAGAATAACTATGTAAGAAGCGTTTCACCAATGTTTACAATCGTTGTCGAATCACACGACATATATAATTGCGCATAAAATAGTACGCTTACAGACTGATAGAAAGATCGATACGTAACTCTGTTCAATTCATTACGGTATACTATTCTATCGATAATATATAATAATACATCGCTTTAACAATCTAAAAGTAAAAATAATTATTTTAAACGGGGATTTTAATAACGAAAGTGAAAACAACGGAAGTTGGATGGATATTCTGTGAGATGCACTTCGGCTCCAGAAAAACAATACAAATAAACTAAAAAAGACGTGTGGGGGACAATTTTCAGCTGGAAAATATTTGTAATAAGGTAAGTGATGATATCTCTACGTGGTCATTTCTATTATTTAGTGCGATCTCTTGCTGATTAATGTTAATAGTTGTTTTACTAGTTACCACCCAATTGTCAAACTAAGTATGTGTTTTCTCAGGTATGTGTATACACATACCCGGTTTTCTCACCACTGCACGTGGTTTCGACCGATTTGTTTTGCACGTTTTTCTACGGATCACAGCGATGGCCACGCTTTCAAAATGGGTAGAAGGAATCGAAATATAAAATCAATCGTTTTGCCAATTTCTTTTAATCTTTACAATTTTATATGTCGTCTGCAATCTATTTCAATTTGAGATGGTTTAAAATTTGCAATTTGGTTGAGAGGTAAATAACAAAATTGTTAAGCCTTTGAAAAAGAATTGTGACTCTTATTATCCACCATACCTGGATTTAAAAAAGTAGTTACGTTTAAGTTATTTTTAGAACTTTGTTTAGAATATTTATCCAAAGTAGGCAGTTGAATAAAAACTCATTTGTTGTTTTATGACAATAATTTTCTGTGAAGTGTTGCTAACTTGACCTTGTATATGTATATAGCTTTGTATTTATTCAACTTAAGGTAGTGCATATCCTTCCTAACTTTAGATTGAGATTTTGTAAATTAGTGTAAAAATGTATTGGTTTTAAACCAAAATATGAATAAAGCACACAAATATTGACTGTCAAAAATGTGTTTATGTTATTCTATCCGTCTTTAGCTTTTGAATGATATATAGTTTGACCATATTGTACCACATTCAATGAAGAAAAAACAAAGCAAAGTTTTAATGAATTTTATCCCCCCCATGAACCTTAAAAATGAACAAGTAAACATGTTATTATGATTTGTCAGCGACGTTTTAACTACTTAATTGTATGTGACACTAAATTATCTTAAATGCTTACTGATATTTTCGCACGTTGAATTTTTGCTATATTTATTTATTTGATTTGATTTATATGACTTTAAATGCACACAATCCTTGATAATATAATGTTTATGTTATGGTCTTTAATAAATGTTTGATTCCCTGTTCTTAATCATTGACTAAATTGTTGCTACCCCTATCACTGTTCTATACTGCAATTCAAAATTAAAACTTACATCGTTTCGTTTCACATTTTCACTGTTTAAAATACGATTGTTGAGTTATAGAGTGATAGCAACAGCAACTTGAGATATTTAACACTTTCCGTACGCTTATCATCGGTGGAGATAATATTCAGATTTCTTTTAATTGATTTACTTTTCAGATTAATATTTCGTATAAATGTGGTCCGCACAATAAATGCAAGGAGTCTGGAAGCAGAAATGTATGAGCCGCGCTCTGGGAAACGGGGCTTCATGCAAGCGATTTACGTGTCGTCCCAGATTAGACTGTGCAGGTCGCACAGGCTTATCAGGAAAGGCTTTTGCCTTAACTATTTTTTCGTTTAAAATAGATTTCCTTAAAACAAAAAATATCATAGAAGCGTAAAGTGTTGTCCCTAATTAACCTGTGCGGACTGCACAGGCTAAGCTGGGACGACACTCTATGCACATGCATTAAGCCCTGTTTTTTCAGAGCGCGGTTCATGTGCACGTTTTGTTATTTTGTTGTTTAATGTTAAAAATCTTCTGTTAAAATGGCTTGTAGGTTTTGCTAGCGTTTCATTTCCTCCTCAATATCTGGCTCGCCCACACTTGTATGTCTCTTTTGTAAGTGTCAATACCAATAATGCTTTCGTTATGTAATTTCGTACCATAGTATTTAAATATGTTTTTATGTGGAAATAACACAATGTCCATTGGAACCACTGATTGCGTTGTGGAAAAGAAGTAAAAACAGTTTTCGTCATGAGTTCAAAAGGCCTCAAATGAAAAAATATGGAATTAAACTATTGTATTGTAATTGTTAACTGCAATTTTCTTATCTTGACCTTGTGGTCTTTAACTAAAAAGCCTACACTCTGTGCTAGCCTAATGATGAAGTACTTAATTGTGTAAATTATGTCAACGACCTAAGGTTATTTACAATCCCAATACGACATAGCGGGTTATATTGCTTTGCAAATGTCCGTCGGTCGGTCGGTCAGTCGGTGGGCCGGTCGGATTGTCGGATGGTCGATCCGTATACCATTTGACTTCAGCACACCATCATTAACATTTGTTGGCTGGTTACTTGAAAGAAAAGGCAGACGCTATTTTATTTTGAGATAATCAGGTTAAAAGTCATGCTCATAGTGGCTTGTATGAAAGTTAATAGGTGATTTATTTTCATTACCGTAAATACCCATAGAAACATCCCTTACAAAGCTTTTCAATTAACGCCACCTGATCGTTTGGAACTAAATTAAATGATAGACTATTGTACTGGCACCAAAATAATGCATTCAACTATAAACATTTAGTTCTCTTAAATAGGGTATTTATACAAAAATAATATGCTAGTTTATGTAACTATATTTTGATTTTCTCTGCTGCATGATTAAACATTCATTTAAAAATCATGGTGGTTCGGTTGGAGGTGCATATATGTTTCACAAACATTTCATGTAACCAATTGATTTTTTACATTTCCAAGTTGCCTCTTCTTAATTTTGAAGCTTAGATGATATACCTCCGTTGCTGCTATTGTTATAAATTATGTTTGAAATAAATTGTGTATTTGAGTTTAGTGTTGTTTTGTATCAAACAATTACAATTATGATATGACGATTAGAAATTCTGACTTGTTTCCATGAAAAGATGTTTTGATTGTTCATGTTACAAAGTTAATTTTGTGTATGATTGCATTATGGAGCGTATGGCCCCTTTTTAAAGAAACTAGCTGGCATTGTGTATTAGAAAAGAGAATTACAAAGAGGTTAATATTGCACTTAAATGCGAAACTCAAATATACGTTTAAAATAAACATGTATTTATATTCATGAAATATAGCTTGACTGGTAAATATGTATTTTGTGTATGATATATTGCTTGACACGAACTGATATATTTACGTATCATATATCGCTTGACTGGTAAAGAAATTTGAGTATACGATATAAAGCTTGACTGATTAAGATAATTTCGGATTATTTTTAATGAGATCTTGCGCAAAAACGAAACATTAATATAACAGTGTAAAATTTTAAACCAAAGGAATTAAATCACTGAAAGGCCATTGGAGTGGTACGAGTTAACAAAATGTGCGTGTCCACTCAATATCAATGCTTAGTATGCAGTTAAATACAATTCGAATCATTAGTGTCTTACATTTTGCACGAAAACAAAGTATGTGACGGACGAAAGGATGGACGGACATCGAGTCGGTCGGAAACGAGTATTGCAGAAATTCGTTTCGAACACCTGCAATGTACACATACCGCGGCATTCGTCTGCTTTAAATATTTACAAGTTTTTAAAGTAATGTCTCCATTCCTCCTGCCAAGCTAATTGATAACATAACGATTGCATAAACAATTAATAACCGTTATGTTCCAACCATTACATTCAATGTAGTCTTTTATTTCTAAAGCGATATAAATGACAAAAACTTTTTAATAATATATTAAATGACATACAAGGTTAATGTTTTTGGAGTAGAATATTTCAGAAAGGGACTCAACGTAATGTAGAGGAATTGAAAATAGCGCCTATCGGTTGCGTTTATCAATCTTGGATGAACACCCTTGTTATTTAGATGACATTATTGACTCTAATGTTTTCTTCATTGATTACAATGATTTTCCGAAACAAAAACGTGTAGGTTATGTACAAGCTCCGCAATTAAGCAACCTCAGGCTAAAAACAGAAAAGTTTTGAACATCACCGATGAAACCTGAAATAATGTTTAGCTTAACGCACTTATTTACATAGCGTTGTTCAGTTGGAAATATATATTTAGTCATTCCGTAGAAACAGACTTAGCGAACAAACTTAAAACTTCCAGATACCGACGACAAAACAGAAGAAATCTGATTTTAAAACTGATTGATGTGTGTCGTTATGATTTTGGTGAACTTGAATTACTATGCATATTTTATTTCTATGAATAACCCATCATTTCACGTTCTGATGATTCCAACACGCATGCTAAACTAATACTTTAAGGGACTTGTTCACAGATTGAATTTAAATTTTACGTTTTGTTAGATTTAAACGATAGCATAACATTGTACACCAGGACCGAAATAACACTCATGACATAGACACGTACTAATTTATGAGTAGTAATCATTCGAAATAGATGCAATATCAATTATGATACACTTAAACAAAGCCAACATCTGTAAACATGTATTGGCCAAAACATTACACATATAGTGTAGCATTATAAATAAACAAATAGTATATCATATTGTTTACGCCCTCGGTTCATTTACAAATAAATCATTAATCTGCTCGTCCCAGACAACATGTCTAGTGTATTTAAAGTCTAATGTTATCTCAACTTTGCAACAATAGTATTTGTCTGCGACAGTATAAATCGACAAGGCCGGAAAGTCTGGACCACTTGTATCGGAGATAATAAAAAACAACCCATCCCGTTTCTGACGGCGCATGTGAATGTGCCCAATAAAATATCGTTTTAAATGTCTTTAATTAAATCGGCAGAATTTTTTAGTACAACATTTATAATTACACTTAAGGTTTATGCTCGAGTCGAGTTCTTTACATAAAATGATGTCGTTTGAAAATGAGTTTAATTTCAAAGAAGATAATGTCGCCATGCGTTTTGAATTCATTTTGTCTTCCTCATTGTAATAACACATTTATTAATTGTCCAATTCAGGTTGGCGGTACGTTTAACTAAAGCTGTGCTAATCACGGAATGACATAAACGAATACTTGCAACGAAACTTTCCCTTTACATTCTATCCCATCGGCTACTTACGTTTCTTGTTATTAACTTAGTTTAAACATATTTATTTCTTTTTGGCAAGTACAATATATCAAAATACACAATACAATAGTTATCAGAAAAGGATTGAAACGGAAGAAATAATTCTTATAGAGTTTCTCTCCTTGCGATTATATTTACACATAATTGGCAGTGTATTAGGAAAAATACAGCTTAGTTTATGCTAGACATAGGAAATATTAGTGGTAAGTATACAACGGTTTTGAAAGAAAACTAAATAAGAGTAGTAAGGAAAAAAAAGGAAAAACATAAAGAAAACATCAAGGAAAATGAGGACGAAGGATTGTAGATGCGAGGACTTGGATACAATAAGGAAATTAGGACGAAGGATTGTAGATGCGAGGACATGGATTTGGAACAACAACAACTAACCATTACCGGATTGTTAGTAGAATCGCCGGGATTCTTTTATAAATTGTTGAACATGTAGAAAAATATCAGAGTTTTCACTATCGGTAAGATGTGTATTGCCGAAAAGAAGATTATCAAGCTCAACATCGCTGATTAAGCTTGAGATACTGTTCATTAATGTAGTACGTATTGCGTTAAAGTTAGGACATACGAAGAAGAAGTGGTTATTGGATTCAATATCTCCACAGGAACATAGTGGGGATTCGATGATGTTTTTCGCGTAAAGGTGTTCATTAAGCGCACTTGATTTAGTCCTTAACCGCGTATGAATTATTTGGAGATAACGTTTCCCTATATAAAAGTACGATGGTGTTTTAATCAAACTTCTTTTAAGCTTTGATTTAAATATATTCAACGATTCACTACTTTTTACTTCTTCTGGTAGTATATTCCATTTTCGAATAACTGCTGGTAGAAAGGAATTATAATAAATGGTTGATCTTGATTCGGATGTGCGTAAAGCATTTGCATTACGGAGATTATACCTAGTAGCAGCACCGAAATGTTGAGGTACCAGGTCGGTCAAGTACTGAGGGGTGAGGGAATTTTGCATTTTGTAAAAAAGTATTAGTTGATGTTTGTCGCGTCGATCTTGAAGCGGTTCCCAGTTAATTTCTTTTTGCAAATCGTTTAAGGATACTAATTTGGATGCTCCACATGCAATGCGAGCTGCTTCGGTTTGAATTTTGTCGAGTTCATGTTTTTCTGCTTGAGTACAATTATCCCATATTACGTCTGAATATTCTATCAGCGGTCGGATAAATGACATATAAATTATTTCGAGTGATTTACGGTCAAGTTTAAATCTCAATTTACGCATAATATTGATTCGACTCTATGCTTTATCTGATATATATTTAATATCGTTGTGCCACTTACAATCGTTAGAAAGGAAAACTCCTAGATGCTTGTGAGAGCTTACTTCCGGTATTGGCGCTGACAACATTGTGAAATTATATAGTATTCGGATGTTGCTTTCTGGAGAATGTTAGTGTTTCAGATTTGGAGGGATTAAATAAGACATGCCATTTTAAGGCCCAGTCAGATATTCGGTTGATATCGTTATGCAAAATTACATTTGACGTGTTTGGGTCATCTATGATAATATATAGGGATGTGTCGTCGGCAAATAGACGAATGTTACTTTGGATATCGTTTACAATATCATTTATGAATATTAGAAATAAAAGGGGCCCTAATATAGAGCCCTGTGGAACACCGGCCTCTAGTGAGGCACAATTTGAGACTGCGCCTGGAAGTACTACGCGTTGACGTCTTCCATTAAGATAGTTTATAAACTCAAGAGTGTAACTTTCCACGGATGCCAATATTATTCAGTTTATGTAAAAGACCCAGGTGCCAGACTTTATCAAACGCTTTACTAATGTCAAAAAAGACAGCTTTTACTTCTAATCCATTGTCGAGGGCTTTGCAAAACGTATCGTAAATATAGGTTAGTTGGTTTGTGGTTGAATCGCCTGGCAGAAAGCCAGATTGAAATGAGGTCAGAATTTTGTTGCTAATAAGGTGATTGTACACGTGTTTAAATATTATTTTTTCAAACACTTTTTCCATTGTATTAAGCAATGATATAGGACAGTAGTTAATCGCTCATTTAGGGTCACCTTTTTTTAGAACTGCACTGACGTTCGCTTCTTTCCAACAGCTTGGCATTATACATTTGTCGAGTGAAAAATTAAAAAAGTCACATAAAGAGGGGGACAATTCGTTTCTACATTCTTTCAAGATACGGTTACTTATACCATCAGGTCCTGATGCTTTGTCTACCGAGAGAGTTTTTAGAATATCGTGAACATCAGTCGGAGTGATAATGAAAGACTCTAGCAAGTTAGAAATTGGAACATAAGTAAGATCCGGTAAGTTTTCGTTATCAATGTCAATTTTTGACTGACTTTGAAAGAAATTGTTAAGAATGTTCGCCTTTAAAACGCAATCAGTTACAATCGAATCGTCAGCGGGATTTATGAGAGCAGACAAAGAGTTATTATAAGGTTTATTGATAAATGGCTTAAGAGTTCTCCACCAGTCCTTAGCTGTGTGGTTATTCTGTTTGAGTTTTTCGCATAGGCTGTCGTAGTAATGATCTTTCGCTTGTCTAATTAATGATGTGGTCTGGTTTCGAAGCATACGGAATTTCGACCAATATTATATACTTTGTTTACATTTCGCGTGTTTGTAAGCTCGTTTACGTTTTCTTATCATACGACGTATATGTATATTGAGCCAAGGGGCGTCACGCGGTTTGATCTTTATTAGCCGGTGAGGAATACATAGTTTAGCATTACGGATAATAGTATCAGTGATATTAGTGCAATATGTGTCAACATCAGAACTTGCAATTGATTCCCAGTTAAATGTAGAGAAAGTTTCGCGTAACAAATCGTAGTTACCGTCCTCATATTTCCATATAAGACGTTCGTATATTTTCGCTTTTGGCTTGTTATATTTGAATAGACCAAAAAATAGGGCAATGGTAGCGATACTGTTGATCAAGAAAAGGATCACCGACACCCGATAATACCAAGCTGTTTGGGTTACTAAGAAGCAACAAGTCAAGAATTGCCGAGGACCTTTCTGTGAAATGCGTTGGTTCGTCAATAACTTGGACAAGGCTGTACTCAAGGCACCAAGAATCAAGTTTTCTTGCTAATGTAGGTATATTGTTATTCATGTTAAAATCACCCGTTATTATACTATCTGATATACCGGTGTCAATTGCTAAACCAATAGAGTCGTCAATGAGTTTAGTGTAAGACGCATTTTGCATTTGGTGGTCTATAATATAACCCAAATAAGACACGCATTTTACCCTGCAAGTGTAGTTCAATCCAAATGCATTCTAATGAAATAGGCTCAAGATCAGGTCTGCGTTCATAGTGGATAAAATCTTTTACGTATAGTATGACGCCACCGTGGCTATCATGTGTTCGATCTTTGCGCTCAGGGCGGTGATAAGAAGGGATAAGTAGATCGTCAGTTTCAATAGAATTATTAAGCCAAGTCTCAGTGAAGGATAATACATCAAAATTCGATAGTTCTGCTGTAAGAATATCTAATTTGTTCAAAATACTCTGAATATTATACTGAATAAATGAAAAGTTATTAGGCATTGTCAATAAGTCAGTAAGTGTATTTATCTCCGTGACAGAGGAAGCTTGAAAACTAATAGATACAGGGCCAGGGTTTAGTTCGATATCCCCAGAAAGCAACATGATTGTGATTAGCCATGTAACTATCAACACTGTTAAAAAGACAAAAAGTGTTTTTCTAACAAATATAACATTAGAATAGTAGCGTTCACTAACTGTCGCGCGTGTGTACGGACGTTTAATATGCCGGAAAAGTTGGGATTGCCCTCTGATGTTTTGTATAGACGATTCAAGAGAAATTTCGTCATTGTACAACGAGATTAAGACTAATACATTTAAAGTTGCGAACCACAATCCGAATGGTTTGTATCTTGGTAAAATGTTATATGTAGCCATCATTACACATTGAGAAAGGTGAGTGCACTTTAGCAAGATTTACAATGATCCAAGATCCATCAACAAGTCCTTCGTCCTGAGAATAATAAATTAAAAAAATAAAGCAAATAAAAAAAATAATACAGAGGTTAATCAGGTGGTAAGAGGTCATTTTGTAAACGAGCTGGTCAGATGGAGAATTAAGTGTCATTCACAATAGTTGGATGGTGTAAGGTGCACTTATTCGATGAAGACTTACATACTTATGCTATAACGGTATTGTACACTTACAAGAAGAAGTAAAAGTACATAGTTACAAGAGAATAACATGCACATCATGGATACATAGTCATGTAAAGAGACATAAGACAGAATTACTCAATTAGAGAATATTCCTTTGGCTTGCAACGTGGATTTTAACAAGGTAGTATTAATTAGCTAATCAAACAGTCATAAGTTAAAATAATGCAGTATGAGTTCGCCAATCGAACAGTTATACAGTTAAAACCACATAAGCTTTCATATTTATGAAGATAGAGTAGCTGTTTAAAGTGATTCGTGTTATTTTTTATTATTATTATTTATTTTATATAAATCCGTTTAATGTAATAAGCAGTAATGTACGAAAAATAGTACTTTAAGAAAAAACACGACAGTTAAACCGTTAAACACGTACACGACAAGAAGACACTATAATTAGCATCATTATGTCAATGAACTAATAATACAGAACCATGTAATACATATGCACACGTACACGGATACATTTAACACACACACACGCTCACACACGCATGCGTATGCAAATAGACATATATATATATATATATATATATATATATATATATATATATATATATATATATATATATATATATATATATATATATATATATATATATATACATTTTTATAACGCCATACATGAGTAGTTTTTAACGTTCATATAACATGAGTTACATGTGTAGCTTTATATGTATATGTAATTAGTACTCTCATTTAACAAGAAGTGTAGACAACTAGCGCTATCATACAGTAATACACCTAAAATATATACAGCACTATTATCAAGAGCAAGACAAACTTAATCAGTCAGAGAGTGTGAAATTAATTTGCTACATGCATTATAACAGTGTAGTAGTAAATCGCCAGTCAAGAAATTATACCGCTACAAAAAACACACAAAAGAATACTACAGTTATATAATTATATCAGAATACAAATACTTCGAACGAGCAGTGATACAGCGTAGAGGCATAATAACAGTAAATGTATATAAGCTGGTCTAATTTTATTTATATGATGACATTAATAAGGTTACAATAAATATTAGGTACTGTGATACAACGTAGAAAGACAGAGTACGTTCATTTGTGTTGTGTACGTTCAATGCTAATACGATTTTAATTTAGTGCATCTATACGAAATGTATGTATTTAAATTTCCGACTAGCAGAAAGATACCGGTAGATGTTCAGTAAGCATCTTGAAAGGTTGACAACAGAACATATTTATGTGAACATAGGCAATGAGGCATAGCAAATCACTATCAAAGCGGATTTTAAATGTTTGATCGTGATAATGCTTGAACATCACTGAATGGCATTTATTTTATGTGAAGGTGTTTATTCTATAAATTGGATATGAAATGACAAGCATGTGGATCACGTTTAACTGTTATATGGTCAAGTCTCGAGAATGATATATACATACTGTACAGCGAAGAAAGAGTGGACAATGTTCGTTCAGGAAATCTTCACGCTGGCGACCGATGCGTATGATCTATTGGCATTGGAGCGGAGCTTGTTTAGCTGTTCATATGTTTCTACACGATGGATCACACGTGCACGATCACGCACTAAAATAGTTCCGTCATGGGTCCATGCACTTTCTACAAGCTTGTCACGTACAAGTTTACGTGCATCGAAAAACAGCTCACTGCGATGCTTTGTTAGGGCCTCATTGATGTGATTCCTTCGGTAATTTACGGAGCCTTTAGCCTGAGATCTCACATTATACAGTTTTTGACGGGATCTGTAGGAAACGAACTTTACAATTATGTCTCTGGGCTTTAAACTGGATTGCGATCGGGGACCTAACCTATGGGAGCGATCTATCTCGTCTATAGAGAGATTGGCACCAAGTTCGCTTGCCATGTCCATAATAATGTTGTCAGTGATCTCCTCATCAGTTTCCGGGATCCCGGTGACACGTACGCAGTTACGGCGACTGTATTGCTCTGCGCGATCAGCTTGCATCGTTAGCACAGCCACCTGATCTTTGAGTACTTTGTTTTCATGTACAAGTGACTCAATTTTTTCATTTAGTGAAGCGTTAATCCCTGTTATTACCTGCGGGACAGGGCCTACACAATCGATGTTACCTAAGCTTCGAGGTCAATTTTGAATAATGCGTGTATCCTGTTGGTGATTGTTTCAAGATCCGCCTCGCTCAGATGAACATTTGTCACGGCTGCACTGTTTTGCAACATGTCAGAGTCTGATAGCTTGTTCCTCTTATTTTCATCATCAATTTCAATACTGGATGTTGATAATTCGCGTTTATCACATCTTTTACCCACTACAGGTGTGGAGTGAAGGTTATTCATGTTGATGCTTCTTTTTTTCAATAGTATAGCACAGTATAGCAAAGATTAGCAGACCAGTGTAACAAAGCGAGACGTATGTGCACTAACGGTAAACCGATTATGTTCTTAGGTAACAGGTAATAGCGAAACTGGTAACAGGCAAAAATGATCGACACTGAATGCTAATTGAACAACTGGTAGAGACTAGTTCACGGTGATATTGAATCGACGAGCATACAAACACATATTTATATTTATTAGATACCTTTGACAAAAGAGATGTCCAAATATATCCTTTCCTGCATAGTTCATGTCAAAAGTTTTAGCACAAGCTAACGACACGTGCACTATGAAATACACCGATATAAATTTTTGACCATAGAGGTTTGTTTAGAGTCACATATTCACTATTTTCCGACGAGCGAAAAAAAACACGTCAACACCCGCCATTACCGGAAACCATCTTGCTATTAACTTCAATGTCACTATGTCTCATTTAAATCACTTCGACTCAACACATGCCCAATGGTATCATGATATCTCATTAATGTCAGAACCGCACATCTTACATGCTTCAGTATGGCACTAAGGCTTATCGCGTTTACTCAGTGAGCTCAGGATTGCTCACAACACAGGCTTAGTTGTGCTTCCAAGGTTCACCAGAGAAGCTAAACTATGTTTCGAAGGCTAACAACACAGGTTCCATGATGTCAATAAGGCTCACCACACAGACTCAGTGATGTCACTAGGGCTCATCACAAAGACTCAGTGATGTCACTATTGCTCACCACACAGACTCCGTGATGTCACTAAGGCGCACCAAACATCTCCACGATGTAGATAATATCACCACACAGACTAGTGATGTAACTATGGCTCACCACACAGACTCAGTGATGTAACTATTGCTCAACACACAGAGTTAGTGATGTAACTATTGCTCACCAGACAGACTCAGTGATTTAACTATGCTCACCACACAGACTCAGTGATATCACTATTGCTCACCACACAGACTCAGTGATGTCACTATGGTTCAACAGACAGACTCAGTGATGTCACTATTGCTCACCACACAGACTCAGTGATGTCACTATGACTCACCAAACAAAACAAGTGATGTCACTATGGCTAACTACACAGACTCATTGTTGTCACTATTACTCACCACACAATCTCAAAGATGTCACTATACCTCACAATACTCACTCAGTAATGTCACTGTGGTTTACCACAGTGTTGCCACCAAGGCGCACCAAACAACTCCACGATGTAAATAGTTTCAAAACACAGACTCACTGATGTCAATAAGGCTCACGAAACAGACTCAGTGATGTCACTATGGCTAACCACACAGACTCAGTGTGGACACTAAGGCGCACCAAACACCTCAACGATGTAAAAAAACTTCACACACAGACTCAGTGAGGTCACTATGGCTCACCAGACAGACTCAGTGATGTCACTTTGGTTCACCAGACGGACTCAGTGATGTCACTATTGCTAATCACAATGACTCAGTGATGTCACTATGGCTCACCACACAAAAACCAGTGATGTCACTATGGCTCCCCACAAGACTCATTGATGTCACTATTGCTCACCAAACAGAATCAGTAATGTCACTATGGCCCACCACACAGACGAAATGATATAACTATGGCTCACCACACAGACTCAATGGTGTCACCGTGGCTCACAACACAGTCTCTGCGATGGTACTTTGGCTCAACACACAGACTCGGTTATGTCACTATGGCTCCCCAAACAGACTCAGTGATGTCACTATCGCTCACCACACAGACTCAGTGATGTCACTATGGCTCACCAAACAGACTCAGTGATGTCACTATGGCTCACCACACAGACTCAGTGATGTCACTATGGCTCACCAAACAGACTAAGTGATGTCACTATGGCTCACCACAGAGACTCAGTGATGTCACTATGGCTCACCACACAGACTCAGTGATGCCACTATGGCTCACCACACAGACTAAGTGATGTCACTATGGCTCACCACACAGACTCAGTGATGTCACTATGGCTCACCACACAGACTCAGTGATGTCACTATGGCTCACTTAACAGACTCAGTGATGTCACTATGGCTCACTAAACAGACTCAGTGATGTCACTATGGCTCACCACACAGACTCAGTGATGTCACTATGGCTCACCACACAGACTCAGTGATGTCACTATGGCTCACTAAACAGACTCAGTGATGTCACTTTGGCTCACCACACAGACTCAGTGATGTCACTTTGGCTCACCAAACAGACTCAGTGATGTCACTATGGCTCACCACACAGACTAAGTGATGTCACTATGGCTCACCACACAGACTAAGTGATGTCACTATGGCACACTAAACAGACTCAGTGATGTCACTATGGCTCACCACACAGACTAAGTGATGTCACTATGGCTCACCACACAGACTCAGTGATGTCACTATGGCTCACCATACAGACTAAGTGATGTTACTATGACTCACCACACAGACTCAGTGATGTTACTATGGCTCAACACATAGACTCAGTGATGTCACTATGGCTCACCACACTGACTCAGTGATGTCACTATGGCTCACCAAACAGACTCAGTGATGTCACTATGGCTCACCACACAGACTCAGTGATGTCACTATGGCTCACCACACAGACTCAGTGATGTTACTATGGCTCACCATACAGACTAAGTGATGTTACTATGACTCACCACACAGACTCAGTGATGTTACTATGGCTCAACACATAGACTCAGTGATGTCACTATGGCTCACCACACTGACAAAGTGATGTCACTATGGCTCCCCAAACAGACTCAGTGATGTCACTATGACTCACGACACAGACTTAGTGGTGTCACTCTGACTCAACACACAGAGGCGGTGATATAACTACAGCTCACCACATAGACTAAGTGATGTCACTAAGGCTTACCACACAGACTCAGTGATGTCACTATTTCTCACCACACATAATCAATGATGTTACTATGCCGCACCACACTGACTCAATTATGTAAGTATGGCTCACCACACAGACTCAGTGATTACACCATGACTAACCAGACAGACTCAGTGATGTCATTATGGCTCACCACACACACTAAGTGATGTAACTATGACACCCCACACAGACTTTGTGATGACACTATGGGTCACCTCACAGACTCAGTGATGTCACTTTGGTTCACCACATAGACTCTGTGTTGTCACAATGGCTCACCACACAGACTCGGTGATTTCACTATGACACCCCACTCAGACTTTATGATGTCACTATGGCTCATCACACATTCTCATTGATGTCACTATTGCGCACCACCCTGACTCTGTGATGTCACAATGGCTCACCACACAGAGTCAGTGATGTTACTATGGTTCGACACACAGACTCAGTGATGTCACTATGACTCACCAGTCTTAGTGATGTCAATATGGCTCACCTAACAGCTTTAATGATGTCACTATGGCTCACCACACAGACTCAGTGATGTCACTATGGCTCACCACACAGACTCAGTGATGTTACTATGAATAACCACACAGACTCAGTGATGACACTATGACTCACCAGTCTTGGTGATGTCAATGTGGCTCACCTAACAGCTTTAATGATGTAACTATGGCTCACCACACCGACTCAGTGATGTCACTATGGCTCACCACACAGACTCAGTGTTGTCACTATGGCTCACCACACTGACTCAGTGATGTCACTTTGGCTTGCCACAAATATGTTTTCTATGCTGGTATTTTATAAAAAGTTTGCAATTATTTTCAAATATCTTGACAATATCTTAGCATACTTTGAATACTGTTTTGTCCGAACACTAAGTCAACAAGTTTTATATTAAAAACGCAGAACCTTAATACCGTCTTATGAGATTTGAAAACCTGATATTTAACACTTATGATACAGCTGTTATAATACAATGTATCATATTATGATACCAGAAGCAGCTACTAGATACCCATATCTATCAGGTCAAACTCTCAAAATCATGAAAGATAAGGGGAATTCCTTCAGTATTTATAAAGAGGAGATGCTAACATTTTACTCATTTTTATACATGTCAACAATTGTGCCAAAGATGGCAATTAAAATATGTATTTTTCATTATAAACATATACCGGTATTATAATTCTAACAAGTGAAGTGACACTATTTTGCACTTTAATCTAAGGTCCCTATTATCAATTCACTTCAAGGGACTTGTCGATATGATTTTTAAACAGTAATTTTTGTGTAGGATTTAAGCATATGTCAACATGTAGACAATGAAAAATTCGCAGCAACTTATTTCGCTGACATGGACGTCAATAGTGCAGTCACGAAGCGATGTCAGGGCCCAGTTGAGGCCGAAGAAGAGCCTGTGCATACAATGGTAGTACAATCATTGCGCTGTACACGTGGATCTTGTTTGAAAATGGATGCCTTGAGAGTTACTTATTTTGGTGTCATTTTAACAAACTAAAATGAAAAGTTAAATATTGAATATTGAATAACAATCAAAAACAAAAGGATTAGGTTATGGTATGTGTAGTGTGTTTAATTTTGTAAATTATCTTGATACAAACTTTCGATTGGTTAGCTTGTTTGTGATCACCTTTATTCTGTGACGTGTAATTCGGTAATTAAATTGTGCCTTGGAATGTTTAATTGATACAGTCATGGTTCTTAACTTGTCATATCAGTCCATTCAGAGAGAGTTTCAAAGTTTATTTTCTAGTCCATGACATGTACAATATAATAATAATTACAATAACACAATTTACAAACATGCATGGCCAATCTTATAGATTTGTAAAAGACATTTAAGTGTGTAATATTACACTTAAAACTATTGCTTTTTTCTTTTCTTTTTTACAAATACATGTTTCATAAACATACATCATACAAAACAACAACAACATATTGCCCCTGTTAACCTTATGTTAAACACCTGTAATAAAATATTGAAGTTGGTAAAACACTGGTGATTGTAAAACTGGGTACTAATGCGCATAGTTAAAATGATGTAAAAAAGCGACTACCTAAGTGAACTGGTTTACAGCGGCATTCTGTATTTTAATAAAACAGTAATTTAAGATGGTAAACAAAATAAGAAACATTTGTGTTATAAACCACTAGTTACATTAAAACCTAAAGAACTATAATTGAGCGTTAAAGAGAATTTATCATCTTTAAAGCGGGTATATACGATATTTTTTATGTGTTTAATTGTAATGTATTGATAAAATATGTCACAATAACACAAAATAGGCAAGAAAAATTATACATTAAAGCTGAATTTCATAAAATGCAGCAAAGACAAATTAGCGCCCCGAGCCGATAGTGACGTACATATATTGTTTTCACAACTTTAGCCCTAACTCCGTCCCATAAAAATCCCATTTCTAAATTTCCAACCGTGAAATTACAAAATTCAGCCCCATTTCAGCATCACAGATCCCAATGCTTATTTTCACATTTCAGCCTTATTTCTCTCTTTTTGCTCCAAATTATATGTGCAAAAAACACGTTTATATATGCCTAAAAGCGAATCATTCAGTCCTTATTTAGGGCTGATCATTTTGTACTGGCAGGTGTATTAAAAAAAATACGAAGATTCTAGAAATAATAGTTTTTGGATTTTATGTTTTCATGAAACATTACCAGAATTTTGTCATGACGATATCTTCAGCTCGAAATGGTTTCTGTCCGTTGAAAAAAACGGCAGCCGATGCAGTTTTCACTATATGACTAGTAAACTGATGTGTACAATTTCACAATTTTGCCTTATCACCATGCGACCTGCTCATAAGATGTGTTATAATTATTTCACCGCCAAATTCCAGACCAGTCAAGTCCCATGCCTTCAACGTGAGAGCTACGTTTTGTGTTTCGAAAGACGCTCTCTCGCTTAAGTGGGCATTTTTTTAGCGTTTAATATATGTTTGACTAAAAATATATATGTCGATTCATGACCATAATGGCCATGTTTACTGCGATGTTTGGCCGCTTGGGCCTCTTCTTTAATGTATTATATATTAATTAAGTAGAATTGCCCAAGTTATAACTGCCAGTTTTTTACGACATGCCGGGTATCAGCTTTACGTCTTCATATGCAGATTTTAGAGTTCATAAGTTTATTGTCTAATCCATGACATGTACAATATATACATATATAATATAATATGATAAACATGCATGGCCAATATTTACAGATTTGTAATGTACATTTTTTTAAATATGTAACAAATTGACAAATAACTATTCTTATCATATTAAAAGTATTGATTTCTATGACATATCATAAAAAAAACATTGCCAACCTTTGATTAAACAATTGCCATAAAAATAATACCCATACCTAAAGTACTGAGTATTATAGATAAATGCACTAATGCGCATATTAAAAAGGAACACATATTTTAAAAGAGCAAATACCAGCTAGAATTAGATACTACCGGTAGGTGGATTGGTTGGCAATGACCTTCTGTATAAAAGTTAAAATATATGTTCAGATTAAAAAAACATTACATTATTGACAGTGATAAATATATTTCTTTTAAGACAAGAAGCAGTTAATATTCAATTTGTCCATATCAATATCCTGAATTATATATATTGACAAAAAAACTCCAGTAAAAAAATATATATATAAATAAAATGTATACATCACCCTGACAATATTAGCCACTTCTTATTTGCAACGGGGAGTAACTCCACAGATATTGATACAGCAACAGTTTGCTGTCACCAAGCACTATAGATTTATCTCCCTTATAACAAATATAGCGATAGATTTTCACCTAAATATATAGGAAACGTCATTGCTGCACATGATATATTACCATGTACGAAATACTAAATATGTAATTAATACAATTATAGAAGTATCAACTCGGAACTTAATAGTTAAGTGTATTAGATATCTATATTTCAGATGCTAACTACATAATAATTTATATTATGCAGCCATGACATCTCCTTATAGAACTATATACACATAGTTAACTATACAACAAATTATTCCTAGATTTTAAAATTAAATAGCAGGTTTTGGCAGTAATATTGACTAAATCAGTGTTGGAGAGCACAAAATTTAACTTCTCTTGTTTGGTAAAATTGACAAAGTTATTTTCAACATTATTATTTAGTACAACTCTCAAATCTTGATAGGCATTGCATTCAAATGTATTTCAGTTTCAACTGATACTTTACATATCAGACAGACACGCTGATTTTCTGGAATGTTTTCGTATCTTCCAGTTTCTAACTTAAGGGGAGCAATCCCACAACGAAATTTAGCTAGAGCAGATCAGTGCTTAGAAGATAGAAACGACTTAACATATGGTTCAAACACATAATATTGTTTAAACAATCTATAAGTACGTAACTAATTTATCTCTCTACCAGACGTACCAACATCATTATGAATACTATTACGCCATACAGAGATAAAGTTACCCATGGTGCATTGTAATAACTTATCACAAAATGATTTACGTGACATACTTGTACATAGTTCTAATGTTTGTAGCATATTAATACTTTGCATATGATTTTTTTAAAGGAATGCCCAGTTTTTACGACTACTACTTTTATCACAACAAAAAGTACAGATTTTACTGTTAATCCTTTGAAAATCCATAGATTTTAACCGATGCCACTGATTGGCCACATACTTCCATTGTTTGCACGTCTACATTTGCTCAAAGAATTATGCTTATAGCACTTATTCGTTCTGAGGTGAACAACTTTAGATCTTTGTAACAATTCTTTCTCGTTTACACGATTATGATGCCTGGTTTGCTGATGTTCGACCCATGCTAAGATGAAATACCAATCAGATATAACGTTCAAAATGTAATGTCTCAAAACGATCAAATAACCTCTTTAGTATCTTGATCAGAAATACCCATGTCGAACTTCATTATGGACATAATTATACCATTATATTATCGCGTTGTCGCATTGTCGCCATTGTACTATCGCATTGTCGCCATTGTACTATCGCGTTGTCGCATTGTCGCCATCGCACTATCGCATTGTCGCCCTCTGGATTTTAATGTTTAACCACGATGGCACTAACGGTATTCCGTAATATCAATACCCTGAATTATAAACATTGACCAAAAGACTCCAGTAAAAAATACTTAAATATCACCCTGACAATATTAGCTCCTTCTTATTTGCAAAGGGGGATAACTCCATAGATCTTGATACAACAACAGTTAGCTGTCACCAAGCACTATAGATTTATCTCCCTTATAACAAGTAAAGCGATAGATTTTGACCTAAAAATATAGGAAACGTCATTGCTGCACATGATATATAACCATGTAAGAAATAATAAATATGTAATTAATACAATTATATAAGTATTGACCCGGAACTTAATAGTATAGTGTTATAGATCTTCATTATAAATGCTTACTAAATGATAATTTCTATTATGCAGCCAATTGCAGTTAATTTTTTAAGTTGAAGATACTGCAATGTAAAATCTTATAAACGTCAGTGCTGACCGTCGGGAATATTGTCTGCCTGTCTGGCACTATGGTCTCTAAATGGTGTTGTTATACAAATAAAATTGTGTTGTACGCTATTGATTGGAATACTTTGTTAAACAATATGTGTTGATTTTACAGTTTGCTGTGCAATAACATTTGTATTATTATCTCGCTCAAACTGCACGATAAAACTGTCGTGACATGACCGCCTGGTTCATTAACAATCCATTGTGTTGTTATAGTTACTTATTTGAAGAACAATTATATCGCTAATTACTTGATTGCACGGTGATTGCGTGTTCATTATTCGGAAGCGTACTGATTAAGGATTAAACATGCATTTCACTAATGATTTCTTCTGAAATATCACAAATGTTGCGGTGTAGCTGTTAATGTTGAATTTAAGTCGGAAAATCGCCAAATAATTTAACCAAGTATTCGGAAAACGTTGAAATTGGTTGTTTTGAGGAATTGGCAATCAAGGATTTTCATGGACAATTTGTGATTGTCCAAAATCTGAAAATACAAATATTGGAAAGGGATGATTATATACCTCGGTAATATTTTATTGAAATAAATATAGTGGATATAAGTAACCACAGTATATTATTTGAATAAATCACCATACACAATACACAAACTTTCACATTTAGTCATTCACAATTTAGCACGTATACTGTTCGTTCGATTGTTCGTATTTAGAAACTTTGTCTCTCGCCTCCCAGGACACATGTGACCTGTGGAGTGGTTTGTCTCTCGCCTCCAGACTCATGTGACCTGTGGAGTGGTTTGTCTCTCGCCTCCAGACACATGTGACCTGTGGAGTGGTTTGTGACCTGTGGAGTGGTTTGTGACCTGTGGAGTGGTTTGTGACCTGTGGAGTGGTTTGTCTCTCGCCTCCCAGGACGTGGACTTGACCCGTAAGTGACGCAGGTCATCTGAGTGCTGCTTGTGCAGCATCAGCATGTAGCCATTCGGCAAGAAGTGTTCCTAATATGAAAACGTGCAGCGTTTAAAGAAATAGCGTCTTATATTGAACACTATTAAAATAACCACACGGTTGTCAAATGATAAATGATTATAACAGACGAAAATCAAAACGCTAAGAACGTACAAAGACAGTTGGCAAAAAAGGAACTACGATAGGACACTCAAAACATCATGCGTTGTATGCACTAACCTTAACCATGGATGCATATATGGTGTAGAAAAGCTAAAAAGACTGTTTTCTATTTCGGATATAATAATCTCGCTTGTAAATGACTGAAAAGATTATCCTAAAATTGAATAAAAAAGACATATATATAGTCAAAACTGAGAACAGCGGTCAGTCAAGGGAAATGGCCAATGTGACCGTTGTCGACGAGTGGCCGCTATTCTCGGATCACAACTTTTTAGATGGTTGGTCAGGTGATATTAATGCCACGTCGTTACCTCACCCAGTCGTTCGCACTCAGTATAAAACAAAAGCTCATTGCCGATTACTAGGCCTCAGCATAATAACATGCATAACTTCTATTAAAAATATAGAATAATGTCTTATAAATTAATTTCATTTTATAACTATTTTTAAACCGAATCTATGACTTTATCAACGATAGAATTGTTATTTACTTATGCATATATGACTTTATCAAAGATAGAATTGTTATTTACTCATGCATCTCGTTCATTCGTATTATATTCATTGGGATGTATTTTCAAGTAAAGATTGTCACGTGTCACGTGCCATCATCTTCATCATCATCATCATCATCATTGTTATCATCATTATCATCATTATCATCTTCTTCATCACCTACATCTTCATTCTCATCCTCATCCTCATTCTCATCCTCATTCTCATCCTCATTCTCATCCTCATTCTCATCCTCCTCATTCTTATCAGCATCCGCATCATCCTCAACATCCTCCTCCTCAACACCCTCCTCCTTCTCCTCCTCCTCATCATCCTCAACATCCTCCTCATCCTTATTCTTCTCCTCATCCTCATCCTCAACATCCTCTCCATCATCATCATCCTCCCCTCATCTTTCTCCTCCTCTTCCTCCCTCTCCTCAGCATCCTGCTCATCCTCCTCCACCTCAACCTCCTCCTCCTCCTCCTCCTCCTCCTCCTCAACATCCTCCTTCTCATCATCATCTTCAACAACAACAACATCAACAAACAACAATAACATCATCATCATCACCATCAACATTATCATCATCATCAATAACATATGCGCTATATTAAACAAATCTATATTATTATATATTTTTTAATTTGACCTGGCACAGAGCGTTCATTCCGGACAGAGGCATGTGGCCGTATCTATGATGTGATTAATACGCTCAAAGAATGATTGTACAACTTAAATCCCGTACAATTCCATGGTATTAAAACATAGCTCGCATCGCTCGCAAAAGCGCTGTAATTCGCGGATTAGTTAATCCATGAATAAATGTTTGTCGAATTAAGTCTGTTTACAGACGCCTCGAAAGACAATTTACTAAAAATTCGTGATGTTTCTTTTTATGTAAAAAGGAAGTATTAAAATATTTTGTCAACGCTTAATTGATGGGTTTGCAAAATTGAACTCTCAAGCTTATAATTTCTGCATTTTTGGCATTGCTAAAAAACAGAAGATTATAAACAAGGACCTGTACATATGTCCGGATTACGAGCCACTCCAAGATTGTATTCCATTTTGATGGTATCCTTATCTAGCCCGGATGATTTCTTTGATAGTTTTACAACTCCCCATACGCAATCTGATGAAAAGTTGATTGGTTATCATGTATGACTTATATTAATTGCTGGGTTGAAGTGTCATCCGACGTTATGTTTACATCTATGTTTGATGTCAGGGAATTGTTGACACACTATTTATTCAAATAAAAATATATTATTGAAGAACATGATTACAAGGAACATCATAACAAGATAAAATTACTGTGATGTTTCTTGTATATTCGTTTAAAAAACAAAAACAAATGTTGGTTCTGACGATGTATAATGTTTAAGTATATTTGTCGCAAATGCCAAATCGTTATTTACTTGCGAGTATCAGCTATTTTATTTTTATTGTCCAGTTAGAACTTGATTCATTTACGAATGCCACTAAAATGCAGTTGACCAGTTGTGCATCTACTAGTATGTAAAATACATTGAGCTTGAAACACGATTTCGATTACAATATTGCACAAACATGTTTATTTACAAACACATTTTCACTGCTTATGCAGTTTGGTCGAAATTGATTGATAATTGGCATTTGAATTGTATCCTTAATATGTAAACGTTTCCACGAGTTGTAGAAGGAGTACTTAGGCAAGAAACGAACTTGTGGTAAAAGTTCGACCGATTTTTGATTTTGGAAGTATAGCTGTTTTGGAGATTTTTGTAAGTGGAAACTGGAAACACACAACTTTTTTGCTTAATTCGTGGAAAAAAAGATTTAAAATAAATTGTGTTTTGATTAGATTTATCACCATTCTCAATGTAAAATATGCATATATTTGCACATTATCATCATGCACACTCATCGAAATTGTGTTATTGCATATTATAGAAGGAATTCGACAATACAGTCTGTAATAATTTGTTAACATAACACGTGTTTATCGGTATTAGGCGGATGTCAATAAAACGCATATAATGTGAAAACTGTTACAAATATGCGAAATTCTTCAATTCACCGTATTAATCAGATAAATTAGTATAATGGGAGAAAATATTGATTATCGATCTTACCCAATAAACGTCAGATGTCAATATGATATGGTGTAATAGACTTTATATATCTTCTTCAATCATGTTTACGGCATAAATATGATCGTTGTACCGACCAACAATGGTATTTTTTAAATTACTCCTTTTTATGTCAATACAGTTCGTAAATTCAGATAGCATATTATCGCACGTTAAGATAAGAGTTCATTTAAACTAAAAATATCATAAAAGCGGTAAGTGTCGTCCCTGATTAGCCTGCACAGACTGCACAGGCTAATCTGGGACGACACTTTACGCACATGCATTACGCCCGGTTTTCTCAGAACACGACACAATTGCACAGATGTGCAATAAAATGCCCGATCGTGATTTTTTTTATAAATATTTAACTTATGTTAGTTTATTATCTATTATTCGTTAAAATTCCCATCATACCATTTGATCACATTTATTTTTATACAGTTATGTTATTATTTTTTCTTGAACTGTTAACTACATAATATCTACCGATGTCACCTTTTCCCAAATTTTATCATAACGCGAACTCAGGACACTATCGGAGGTTGATCACTGCTTGTTCACAATACCTTTATGGATAGGCGAAATAAATAGGGTCAAGACTGACGATAACATATGTGCACGCCGTAAAAAAATACTTTTGTAAACGCTGTTTTCTGATGGTACTCCCTATAATTGTCGCTTCTAAATTTAGTCCCCAGCTAATGTAATACTTTATTTGATTTTAGATCTTGTGTCTTCTATGTGCCTGTCAACGATTTAATCACTAATAATAGGTGTTGAAGAATTTGTAAATAATGTTAAAACATATGTCATTTATATGCGTTTGTCATTGACTTTATCAAGATCCTATAGGGTACCTGAGCCTGTAACACAAAGATCGTTCTGATTGTGTCAAAGTCGTGTCAAAGTTATTAATAATTCACGCACGTCTTCTTCGAATTTCAAATGATATTGTTGATAATAGATTAATAAGCTGATGTCTGATCATGATAATTAATGGGAAATAAAAAAAGGAGTTGAAGTGAAGTTGAAGATAAAAAGGAATCTTTATAAACCGATCGACCAATTACTAGTGTGCTTCTATAACAATACATGTTAAGCCACTAAGCCAGAGCAAACAACTAGTCAGTACGAGCCAGTCTTATGAGAATATTTTTATAAATCAATAACAAGCGACTGTTACAAACAATAAATAATACAAAATCGATGTAACACGTATAAAATTTCTCAAAACTAACAAACACAATATAAGATTTCATTAAATATCTAAGATACAATCAACGAAAAACAATACAGCAAAACATAAGTTCAAAGATATTGCACGATTTCGTCGTTAGAAGCAGAGTTTCGTCCCACTTGCAGACACACGTGACCTGTGACGTGGCTGGTCTCCCGCCGCCCAGGATTTGGACTTAACCCGGAAGTGACGTAGATCCTCCGAGTGGTTCTTGTGCAACATGGGCGTGTAACCTTGTGGGGAGCAATGTTTCTGCAACAATAGTGTTGTTGACTACGTGTTAAAGTTGTTTAAAAGAGAAAAAATTGGTGATGACACCATTTTGCGTGCCAGTCCCACCAGTAAGTCGTAAAAAACGTTCGTATCTGAGCACTGTATTATTTTTTAAATATGAGGCAACATGCACGTTTCGTGAAAATCAGTAAAATAACAATATATGAATGTATTTCCACCAAAATAGATTATAAATACCCAGCTAACAAATATTTTCAGAAAGCATACAAACATACTTTTTGTGTCTGGAAGAATTCCTTGTATCCACCCTCGAGTAAGTACATTTCTGGGAAGTTTAGTTTAGGGTAAGAATCTGCGTTCACTTCTCGATCCAGTGATCTAAGGTGGCGATACATTTTAGGGCCTCGTTCTGACGAGAACTCGCAGTGGAAGATGATCACGTGGTTCTTGTTTGGTGACGTCGCTGTGTTGCTTAGGAACTCTCTGATGGCCTGCCTCGTGTACAGGTTCACGGCACCCTGTAATAGTGACATAAAACTACTTCATTAAATAATCCGTTTTTCAATCTCCTCGTTTGCATGCATAACACTATACAAATAATTTTATTAAATCATGACATGCATTCCGTTTGCATATACTTACAACAAAACGTAGCAAGCGTATACCCAATACAGATAGTAAACTGCATAGGAGGGAAATAACAACGCGTTTTTTTTCTTCTATTTTTTCAAGTCACTTTACCTCAATATGTCCTCCCTCATACTCATACGGGTATCTGCAGTCTATGATGGTCACGTGATCAATGTGGCTGCTAAAGACCCCATTGAGAACATCGGACAACTGTGAATACGCCGACAATACAATATTAATGTTTGAGTCACATATCAATTGTAAGTAAATAACGAAGACGGTTTGTCTTAAGAAGGTACCAATAAAACCTCAAACCTGCCCATACCGTGGCTGCTGATATCGCAGTCAAGTCCTTGTGTTTCCCTACGACCGTCGGCAGCGTGGAATCCCGAGACCCGTCAGCAACAAGTCGGGGCTCCGTCGACAGACGTTCAACCGCCTCAATGATGTTTTTTACTGACGGTGACGTCACTTTATCATCTGGCACGTAAAGACGCGGTAATGATGTCATTTCCGGTTCCAGAGATCGGCGGCGTTTGTGTGGCTGGTTTCCATCAATCTTGTCATTTCGACGTTTTACTTGTACAGTAGTCTGCTGCTTAACGAATAATGAGAATCGGTTATGTATATTTAAAGATATGTTAAAATTGCTGCTTAAATTTTAAACCATAACCCAAGATTTAATGAAAACAAATCGATACAACTGTAGGTATCATGGTGTGTTTACCGGCTGCAGTATTTTCTCTACATAATAATCATGAGTGTAAACATTGTGCAAGCCGTGAAAAATAATTCCAATAATCAAGTAAAAAAATATGTAATGTATATTTCATCAATATTTGATGCCTACATTCGTTCTATTTACGGT
This sequence comes from Dreissena polymorpha, assembly GCF_020536995.1. Classification (NCBI taxonomy): domain Eukaryota; kingdom Metazoa; phylum Mollusca; class Bivalvia; order Myida; family Dreissenidae; genus Dreissena; species Dreissena polymorpha. The sequence goes on along the minus strand of NC_068357.1, from coordinate 106,384,969 downwards.
TGTAGTTGTCATCTTTGAAAAATCGCCCCCTTCGTCGCTTACAGGCAGTCTCCACCTGGAAGTACAACAAAATATAGCATCAAACAAACTGAAGCGACGTGAACAGCAACTATATCTAGCATAAATAAGAAAAATAAACACGTCGTGCAATTACGCTAGTTGTATTTTTTCCACGTAGACATACAGCCATGTTTCATTAAAAAACTCAGAGTATTTGAAAGACAAATTTAAAACTTCAATGTTGTGAAATGGAATGCAATATTTACCACGCAAATGCATTTCTAATAAATATTTTACCAAAACTGTCAATACAAATTATATTAACATAATTAATACTTATACTAAAACTAATAATTTTATTTTTAAACAACAACTTCAACAACAACAAATACTGCTGCTGTTGCTACTACTATTACTGCTACTACAACTTCTACTATTATTATTATTATTATTATTATTATTATTATTATTATTGTTATTATATGTATTATTATATGTATCATTATTTTTATTATTATTAGTAGTGGTAGTAGCATACTCATCATAATAAATATCATAAGAATCATTTCATCATCATCACCATAATCGTGAATGGGGGGTGGGACAAAACCATGATGGTTGTACTTATTTTGATAGAAATGAAACTTATCATCTGCAACACATACCTGAATGGCGAAGTAATTGTACGAGCATTTGTTTCCGATCCGTTTTCGACTATAAAATCCAGATATTGCGGTGCCATTATTAATATAAGTGCCCTGTGGAAATCACAAAACGAAACTGTGACTATAATTCTCAGTTTTGGGTGATATATATGCCGCGGAATAAATCCACGTGGTAGGCGTGGTTAGATTTTTCCCGCGTCTGGTCACATGTTCGTGTCTGATCTCGCCCATCCATCGGCCAATCGCAATAGTCTTTTTTACATCGGCAGACCAATCACAATTATGATAAGAAAAATATTAGTTGACAATTCCATTGTCGGACCGCTTTTGTTTTCGTGATACACGATCATTATAGGACAATGGACGTGTTGATCGTATTGATAGCACTTGATTGCAATCTGCTAATGTGTAAACATAGCAATAAACCACACTTTTATTTGGTAAAAAAACAGTTTTACCCTTTTTTTGCAATAATACATAAGATCGTGAAATAAATAATAAAAATATAGAAGTACGGTACCTGCAAAAACATAGGTTTTATTGACATTTTCTATTCGTACAATATAATGTCATTTTTTTTGCAATACGAATTTATAAAAGTCAAAGCGGTTAAAGAAAATCAATAAAGTAGTAATAGAATCGGTAGAAGTGGAGGGTAAGGAATTTTTGGTGATTGAAGTTCTTGCTTGTGGCGGCGATCTTCTTCTACTTCTTATTCTTTTCCCTCTATTTTTGTTTCTCATTCTTCTAAATCTTTTAATTCTTCCTATATATTATTATTACCATTGTTATAAATGGTATTTTTTAATTATTATTGCTGTTGTTATCATTATACGCAAGTTAACAATACTGCATTCCATATTGACATGAGATTTATCTGGACCGGATCGTTTCTTTGATACTTAAACCACTCCCAAAACACTCACTTTATGATTGAAAAGATTATTCACTATCATGAATCTATAAACATGTCATCAGCAAACAAAGTTAAAATCTATCTTAATTGTAAACGAATTCCCAAGTGCAATTTTTAGTCACAAAAGAAGTTATTATGGAAGAAAATGATAATGACGAAAGTTACAAAAATAAAGGAATACTATTTATGTCAATCCTCATTGTTTATGTGATATGCCATTCACAATCTTGCGAATTTTAAAAATACTGTCTGGAATTAAAAGATGCATCACATAACGATTGTAGATTGTGTGGATTTGCTGACTATGTGATTTAATCTCGTCGGATTGTAAAAATAATGTGAATACACGTTTCAACAACACGCAAAACGAAACACACCGCCTTTTATTGTATATCCTTTATATGCATTTTACATGCATGCACAACAGGCAAACTGCATTTGAGTGACATTCGTTTATCAATGGAGATCTAGCTACAAAACCAAAACACTACCTTAAAATTCGATGTGCATTTTTCATTCTTTGCGTTTTGGTAAATTGACAAAATAAAAAAAAAATGTTTAAGATTCGCAAATGTTCGTTGTAGTTATATTTGTGAGGAAACAGTAATACTGAACATTTACCATGCTCTAAAATATCCATTAAATGCATCTTTTAACGATTTAAAATCCTGAAAATCATTAAGCGTTGCAACGCAAAACAATTGAATAACTTGGAGAGTTCTGTTGTTGTCGTTATATTTTGTGATTCTACGAGGATTGCTTATATATAGTATAAAATACACCATTCATTGTATTATTCCGGATGACCGAATGGTTTAAGCTATATACATTACCTCTAGGTGTCATAAGTTTGAGTTTGCGGGTTACTTTTTTCTTGCTTAAATTTTATTCTTGTCTTTTTACTGGAGCTTCTTAGATCAAATGTTTACATTTATCAATATAAAGCATTTAATGAAAAACTTCAAAACATGCCAAGTCTATGAAAAAGGTCCCTTTAGAAGACATGGTCACTTTACATCGTCAAAACTTACGAGTACGAGAAAAATCACAGTAATTTGTGTCTTGTACAAAATGTAATAATTATCAATTTCTTCAATAATATCTTTTTTGTATATAAATAGTTTGTCGGAAATTCCATGACATTAAACATAGATGTATACTTTACTTTGGATGACACTTCATTCACGGCGATTAATATGTGTCGTTTATGATAACGAATCAACTTTTTATCAGATAGCGTATGGGGAGTTGTAAAAGTCAAAGAAATGATCCGGGCTAGATAAGTATACTATCAACATGGAATACAATCTTGTATTGCTCATCATCATCATCATCATCATCATAATCATCATCATCATCATCATCATCATCATCATCATCATCATCATCATCATCATCATCATCATCATCATCATCATCATCATCATCATCATCATCATCATCATCATCATCATCATCATCATCATCATCATCATCATCATCATCATCCCTATCCTCATCCTCAGCCTCATCCTCAGCCTCATCCTCAGCCTCATCCACATCCTCCTCCTCCTCCTCCTCCTCCTCCTCATCATCATCATCATCATCATCATCGTCATCGTCATCGTCATCCCTATCCTCATGCTCATCCTCATCCTCAGCCTCATCCACATCCTCATCCACAACCTCCTCCTCCTCCCCCTCCTCCTCCTCCTCCTCCTCCTCATCATCATCATCTTTTTTTTTCAATACCGGATGGATGATAAGTACAAATAGATTAATACATATGTATGAACGATCCATCACCGTACTCTGACACGCGTTCCCTTGAACTCTTGAGAGGCAAGGAAGCCTGGCAACTTGGACGGAAACTGTCTTAGTGTTTGACAATGCCACCTTCACAGCCTTGAGGCAATTATTCACATTGAATCGCTGAATTACTTACCGAGCTGTAACACCTTTTCTGTTACTTCTGACACTGTTGACAACTTGGCATGCCCGGATGCAATGCGCCATGAGTCCATATGCAGCAAATACATCTGTATTCTTAATATCTTGCGTTCTCAGTGCGATTTTGTCGCTAATTTAAATATAAAATGGTATAAACAACGGATTGTTATACAATTCATATCTGTATTCAGTTTAAAAGTTCTTTTACTCGAGCCGTGATCTGTGTGTGTTTTTGAACGTCTTGCGTAACTTTGACGATTCTTATTACAAAAGTTTCTCTTACTTATTGGTTGGTTTTAAATTAAAAAAAAACAACAGTCATAATGCCAAATGGTCCTGAAATTTGGTTTGATTTGTGTGAAAAGCAAGAAAAGTGATTTGAAAAATGCAAAAAAGATCAGCAAACAAAATGTGTTTGACCATTTCAAAATACAAACACCTTTATGATATAAAATGGTCCGAGTTTAACTGAATGTTAGCTAACCGCAATTTAGATTGTTTGTGGTAATAACGCAAGACCATGTATCTATTGAAAACTATATCGCGTTTACTCGAACCAACGGATAGATCGATTGAGCCTTGTTCTAAGAAAATTGGGCATAATGCATGTGCGTAAAGTGTAGTCCAAGATTAGCCTGTGCAGTCCGCACAGGCCACTCATGGGACAACACTTTCCGCTTTAATGGTATTTTTCGTTTAAAGGAATCCCTTTTCACCGAAAATCTAGTTTAAGCGGAAAGTGTCGTCCCTGATTAGCCTGTGCGGACTGCACATGCTAATCTGGGACGACACTTTACGCACATGCATTATGCTCAGTTTTATCAGAACAAGACACGATTTATTTCATTAAAGTAATTCAAAACGCATGAATATGTAAAACTTGTAAAGCAGTTTAATATTTTAACATGCGATTTTAATAGCCCCGATATCTATGCCAGAACCAAGGACGAGACAAATGGTAAAGAAAATAAATTGCTGATAAACACCAAATGCTTTTCATAATAATATTTGCATAAAGTTAAAAACAAAACACTTAACATTTGTTTATATGTTCATGAACTATTGAATCATAAACCGGACATATCTACATGTTCCTGTTTTTAATCTTCCCAAGTTTTTAACAATGAAGCAAATGCAGAAAATACAAACTTGAGAGTGCAATTGTCACACCTTACAATTAAGCATTGATACAATCATTTAATACTTCCTTTTTATTTAAAAAGGAATGCCTTGACAATTTAAAGTATATTGTCTTTCTATGCGTCTGTAACCAGATTAAAATCGACAAACATTAATTTAAGAATTAACTAATCCGCGAAATACATCGCATCTTGGGAGCGATGCTCTCTATGATTCAGTTCCCTGGAGTTACATGGGATTAGCCCTTTGCATGCTGGGAAATATGTCGTCTGCTAACATGTCGTCTGCTGAATTTCTAAAATTAGCATTTTCTTTGATTTTTTTTTCAAAGAATAGAATCAGAATAGCAAACAGTTTGGATCCTGATGAGACGCCACGTTCTGTGTCGTCTCATCTGGATCCAAACTGTTTGCAAAGGCCTTCAAAATTCGGTTCCAGCACTGAAAGGGTTAAAGTTGTACCATGGCGTTTAGATGCTTCAGTGACGAAACGGACTGCGCATGCTGAACACATGTGATACCGTCGAAAGTCTGCCTCACGTGAATACAGTGTACATTCCCTCCGCCTTACGTTTATTTATCTTAATTAAGCATCCGTGCTGATCAGGCTCTTGACACGTATCGATAACTGCACACATTCATATTAAGTTGCTATTTCTTATTAAAAAAAGAAATATACGCCAAAATAGACCTCACAACCAACCACTGGCAAATGGTTTGCTCGAGTATACAGAAAACCATTGATAACGTATGTGTAAGAAAGTAAGTAAAATGAAATAAACGAATTGTTATATTTTACAAAACACGAAACAAGCATATTAAGGCAAGTGTACCAATCAATTGTAGACAAGAAATATCCTTAGTTATGGATCGAATGGTTTGCGCTTGAGAAATGTAAAGAAATAAAATATCAACTGCCTTAGTATACTGTGGTGAATAAGAATCAACATGTTTCAAAATAAGCAAATTTGTGCGCTCGTTCGTTCGTCCGTCCGTTCACTCGTTCGTTCATTCGTTCCTTCATTCTTTCATATACACATTTTTTGCGAATAATACACAGTGAAATCAACATGACACCATGAGTTTTAAGTACTACATAATCATAGTGTTAGTTTTTTATTTTCGTGGCATGGTTAATAGATTAACTGAAACCATGATGATTTTACAACAGTTTTTCGTGTGGAAGGCCAATTAAACGTATTTAGCGTTTAAAAATTCAAACATATATTAAAGAAGTATAATCAAACCGGAATATATTTGGCACCAGTAAAAAGTGGCAATCGGTGTCTATTAAAAAGTGGCAAACATAATGTGTACCAAACCCGGAATTGCAATTAATACTCCAATTATCCAATTACCTTTTCATCTCTTATTATCCGATTGCGGGGTCGATACAATTGAGATTCAGTGTTATTGTGTACAATATTGATAAGAAACTACGTTGGATTGATAAATCTTTGATATTTGTGTGGCGTATGTGTGATTAAGTTTCAAGAAACACCGAATAATATTTTTGCATGTTTGTGAATTATCCACAAACACTTTTTTAACAGAGCTTTTCGCTGATTATGCAGTTTTTCTGAGGCTGATTTTTTTGTCATTTTTATTTAAGCTTATTAATCGGATATTAATATTAGTTTAAATGCAAATTGAAACAACAGGCAAAACGAAACACGCCACATATATTTTTGATATCCTTAATATCTTTAATGCAAACCTTTTCACACGTACAGTTTATAGCCTGACACTTTAATTACATGTATTTTGTGGCCAATATGGTAATACGTAAATTTTCCATGTAATAGGTTTTCATTTCTGAAACAATACACCTTCGAAAACTAACATAATTATTTACGTTACACATAAGTTGAAATAAGTATAAAAAAAACGTACAATTACTATAGCAAAAACACACGAGGTTCAATGTTAGTAATTTCAACGATTTCTTGAGAATAAAACAGAAATGCTGGTAAACTATATAAAAAAAAAACACATTATTTTTGTAGGACACCCGTTGGGCTTGCAAATGTCACACTTTACACAGGATATTTGAATAAGGACTTCGATTGTGACACGTCACCATAATGGGCAATAATAAAGTAAAGTGGATTACTAACAAACGTGCTTTGCGTTCTACATTGGAGTCATCATAGATGTCTCAAATTTCCTATGCTCCAGGATTCGTATGTGTTTTAGATACAGAATCTTCAACGGAAGAAAAAAGAGGTGCGTGAAGTTGGCACTGACATCGGCAATCGACATTCGACATTCGAATATCGAGCTGGGACGAATGTCGAGCCAGCTCTGACATCGACTATCGGCAAAAACCCGAATATCGAGCTAGGCCGAATGTCGAGCCAGCTCTGGCATCGACATTCGGCAACACTCCCGAATATCGAGCTGGGGCGAATGTCGAGCCAGCTCTGACATCGACATTCGGCAAAACTCGCGAATATCGAGCTGGGACGAATGTCGAGCCAAGTCTGACATCGACATTCGGCAAAAAACCGAATATCGAGCTGGGGCGAATGTCGAGTCAGCTCTAACATAGACATTCGGCAAAAAAACAGAATATCGAGCTGGGGCGAATGTCGAGCCAGCTCTGACATCTACATTCGGCAAAAAAAATCGAATATCGAGCTGGGGACGAATGTCGAGCCAGCTCTGACATCGACATTCGGCAAACCTCCCAAATATCGAGCTGGGACGAATGTCGAGCCAGCTCTGACATCGACATTCGGCAAACCTCCCGAATATCGAGCTGGAGCGAATGTCGAGCCAGCTCTGACATCGATATTCGGCAAAAAACAGAATATCGAGCTTATGCGAATGTCGAGCCAGCTCTGACATCGACATTCGGCAAACCTCCCGAATATCGAGCTAGGACGAATGTCGAACCAGGTCTGACATCGACATTCGGCAAAAGTCCCGAATATCGAGCAGGGGCGAATGTCGAGCCAGCTCTGACTTCGACATTCGGCAAAAGTCCCGAATATCGAGCAGGGGCGAATGTCGAGCCAGCTCTGACTTCGACATTCGGCAAAACTCGCGAATATCGAGCTGAGACGAATGTCGAGCCAGGTCTGACATCGACATTCGACAAAAGTCCCAAAAATCGAGCTCGGGCGAATTTCGAGCCAGCTCTGACATCGACATTCGACAAAAGTCCCGAATGTCGAGCTGGGACGAATGTTGAGCCAGCTCTGACATCGACATTAGGAAAAAATCCCGAAAATCGATCAGGGGCGAATGTCGAGCCAGCTCTGACATCGACATTCGGCAAAAAACACGAATATCGAGCTGGGGCAAATGTCGAGCCAGCTGTGACATCGATATTCGGCAAAAAAACGAATATTGAGCTGGGACGAATGTCGAGCCAGCTCTGACATCGACATTCGGCAAAACTCGCGATTATCGAGCTGGGACGAATGTCGAGCCATGCTCTGACATCGACATTCGGCAAAAGTCCCGAATATCGAGCTGGGTCGAATGTCGAGCCAGCTCTGACATCGGCATTCGGCTAAAAACCCGAATATCGAGCTGGGGCGAAAGTCAAACCAGGTCTGACATCGTCATTCGGCAAAATTACCGAATATCGAGCTGGGGCGAATGTCGAGCCAGCTCTGACATCAACATTCGGCGAAACTCAAAAATATCGAGTAGGGACGAATGTCGAGCCATGTCTGACATCAACATTCGGAAAAAACCCGAATATCGAGCTGGCGCGAATGTCGAGCCAGCTCTGACATCGACATTCGGCAAAAAACCCGAATATCGAGCTGGGGCGAATGTCGAGCCAGCTCTGACATCGACATTCGGCAAAAAACCCGAATATCGAGCTGGCGCAAATGTCGAGCCAGCTCTGACATCGACATTCGGCAAAACTCGCGAATATCGAGCTAGGACGAATGTCGAGCCAGGTCTGACATCGACATTCGGCAAAAAAAAAAACGAATATCAAACTCGGGCAAATGTCGAGCCAGCTCTGACATCGACATTCGGCAAAAGTCGGGTTTTTAGCCGAATGTCGGTGTCAGAGCTGGCTTGACATTCGCCGCTGCTCAATATTCGGGGTTTTTGTCGAATGTCGATGTAAGAGCTTGCTCGACATTCGTCCCAGCTCGATATTCGGGACTTTTGCCTAATGTCGATGTCAGAGCTCGCTCGACATTCGCCCCAGCTCGATATTCGGATTATTTGCCGAATGTCGATGTCAGAGCTGGCTCGACATTGGTCCAGCTCGATATTCGCGAGTTTTGCCGAATGTCGATGTCAGAGCTGGCTCGACATTCGCCCCAGCTCGATATTCGGGTTTTTTGCCGAATGTCGATGTCAGAGCTGGCTCGACATTCGCCCCAGCTCGATATTCGGGAGGTTTGCCGAATGTCGATGTCAGACATGACTCGACATTCGCCCAAGCTCGATATTCGGATTTTTAGCCGAATGCCGATGTCAGAGCTGGCTTGACATTCGCCCCAGCTCGATATTCGGGACTTTTGCCGAATGTCGATATCAGAGCTGGCTCGACATTCGTGCCAGCTCGATATTCGCGAGTTTTGCCGAATGTCGATGTCAGAGCTGGCACGACATTCGCGCCAGCTCGATATTCCTGTTTTTTGCCTTATGTCGATGTCAGAGCTGGCTCGACATTCGCCCCAGCTCGATATTCGTTTTTTTTGCCAAATTCAAGGGAAGATAATTCTGGACCTTTTACTCTGATGTAACCCATTTTCAATAGGGTTCGGTACCTCATTAATATAAAGACACTGAACAAGTCAGAAAAGAATCGGATGAATACTGTGGACTTTATTGCGTAAACAAGCCTTATTTCACAATTTTCTCAAATTCAAGGGGTGATAATTCTGGACTTTTTACTCTGTTGTAACCCATTTTCAATAGGGTTCGAGTCCTCATTAATATAAAGACACTGAACAAGGTTGAAAAGAATCGGATGAAAAATGTGGACTTTATCGCGTAAACAAGAAAAAGTCTAACGCACGCGGGCGAATGTCGAGCCAGATCTGACATCGACATTCGGCAAAAGTCGGGTTTTTAGCCAAATGTCGATGTCAGAGCTGGCTTGACATTCGCCCCTGCTCGATATTTGGGGTTTTAGTCGAATGTCGATGTAAGAGCTGGCTCGACATTCGTCTCAGCTCGATATTCGGGACTTTTGCCTTATGTCGATTTTAGAGCTGGCTCGACATTCGCCCCAGCTCGATATTCGGGTTTTATTCCGAATGTCGATGTCAGAGCTGGCTCGACATTGGTCCAGCTCGATATTCGCGAGTTTTGCCGAATGTCGATGTCAGAGCTGGCTCGAAATTCGCCCCAGCTCGATATTCGGGTTTTTTGCCGAATGTCGATGTCAGAGCTGGCTCGACATTCGCCCAAGCTCGATATTCGGGAGGTTTGCCGATAGTCGATGTAAGACCTGACTCGATATTCGCCCCAGCTCAATATTCGGATTTTTAGCCGAATGCCGATGTCGGAGCTGGCTTGACATTCGCACCAGCTCGATATTCGGGACTTTGCCGAATGTCGATTTCAGAGCTGGCTCGACATTCGCCCCAGCTCGATATTCGGGTTTTATTCCGAATGTCGATGTCAGAGCTGGCTCGACATTCGTGCCAGCTCGATATTCGCGAATTTTGCCGAACGTCGATGTCAGAGCTGGCTCGACATTCTCCCCAGCTTGATATTCGGGAGTTTTGCCGAATGTAAGACCTGTCTCGACATTCGTCCAGCTCGAAATTCGGGTTTTATGCCGAATGCCGATGTCAGGCTGGCTCAACATTCGTCCCAGCTCGATATTCGAGGGTTTTGTCGAATGTCGATGTCAGAGCTGGCTCGACATTCGCCCAGCTCGATATTCGGGACTTTTGCCGAATGCCGATGTCAGATCTGGCTCGACATTCGTCCCAGCTCGATATTCGCGAGTTTCGCGAATGTCGATTTCAGAGCTGGCTCGACATTCGTCCCAGCTCGATATTCGGGATTTTTGCCGAATGTCGATGTTTGAGCTGGCTCGACAGTCGCCCCTGCTCGATATTCGCGAGTTTTTCCGAATATCGATGTCAGAGCTGGCTCGACATTCGTCCCAGATCGATATTTGGGCTTTTTGCCGAATGTCGATGTCAGAGCTGGTTTGACATTCGCCCCTGCTCTATATTCGGGACTTTTGCCGAATGTCGATGTCAGACCTGGCTCGACATTCGTCCCAGCTCGATATTCGGGAGGTTTGCCGAATGTCGATATCAGAGCTGGCTCGACATTTGCCCAAGCTCGATATTCGTTGTTTTTTTTGCCAAATGTCGGTGTCAGAGCTGGCTCGACATTCGCCCCAGCTCGATATTCGGGAGTTTTGCCGAATGCCGATGTCAGAGCTGGCTCGACATTCGTCCCTGCTCGATATTCGGGAGGTTTGCCGAATGTCGATGTTAGAGCTGGCTCGACATTCGCCCCAACTCGATATTCGGGAGTTTTGCCGAATGTTGATGTCAGAGCTGGCTTGACTTTCGCCCCAGCTCGATATTCGTTTATTTTGGCCGAATATCGATGCCAGAGCTGGCTCGACATTCGTCCCAGCTCGATATTTGAATGTCGAATGTCGATTGCCGATGTCAGTGTCAACTTCACGCAACTAGAACAAAGAGCAATTTCATAATATCAGTGCACTTTATGGATGTACATTAACAGAAGTTCAAAAGGTGTTCGAAGTGTATTCAAATAAACAAAATGACACTTCAAAAGCGCCTGTAGGAGAAAGACCTTATTGTATTTATTGCCATGATTTGTATGTTATTTATGCAATTACCTGTAATTCTACTTCGGTCTCTTTTATTACAAAATAATTAAACAAGGACCATTAAGGCGTGTTTGTTTTTATTTGACAGGGTTTTCTACACATTGCTGCAAAACAATTATATGGTCGCTTTAATGTCTTTAATGTGCAACGGTCATCAACCTCCATGGTACCGCTCAATGTATTACGGTCATCAACCTCCATGGTACCGCTCAATGTGCAACGGTGATCCACCCCATGCTACCGCTCAATGTGCAACGGTCATCAACCTCCATGGTACCGCCCAATGTTCAACGGTGACCAATCCCCATGGTACCGCTCCATGTGCAACGTTGAACAACCTCCATGGTACCTCTCGATGTGCAACGGTGATCAACCCCCATGGTACCGCCCCATGTGCAACGTTGAACAACCTCCATGGTACCGCTCAATGTGCAACGGTGATCAACCCCCATCGTACCGCTCAATGTGCAACGTTGAACAACCTCCATGGTACCGCTCAATGTGCAACGGTGATCCACCCCCATGGTACCGCTCAATGTGCAACGGTCATCAACCCCCATGGTACCGCTAAATGTGCAACGTTGAACAACCTCCATCGTACCGCTCAATGTGCAACGGTGATCCACCCCATGGTACCGCTCAATGTGCAACGGTGATCCACCCCCATGGTACCACTCAGTGTGCAACTGTGATCAATTCCCATGGTACCGCTCAATGTTCAACGGTTATCAACCTCCATGGTTCCGCTCCATGTTCAACGGTGATCAACCTCCATGGTAACGCTCAATGTATAACGGTGAACAACCGCCATGGTACCGCTCCATGTTCAACGGTGATCAACATCCATGGTACCGCTCCATGTATAACGGTGAACAACCGCCATGGTACCGCTCCATGTTCAACGGTGAACAACCTTCATGGTACCGCTCCATGTATAACGGTGGACAACCTCCATGGTACCGCTCCATGTTCAACGGTGAACAACCTCCATGGTACCGCTCCATGTATAACGGTGGACAACCTCCATGGTACCGCTCCATGTTCAACGTTGAACAACCTCCATGGTACCGCTCCATGTACAACGGTGGACAACCTTCATAGTACTGCTCAATGTTCAACGTTGAACAACCTCCATGGTACCGCTCCATGTATAACGTTGAACAACCGCCATGGTACCGCTCCATGTTCAACGGTGAACAACCTCCATGGTACCGCTTCATGCATAACGGTGGAGAACCTCCATGGTACCGCTCCATGTTCAAAAGTGATCAACCTCCATGGTACCGCTCCATGTTCAACGGTGAACAACCACCATGGTACCGCTCCATGTTCAACGGTGATCAACCTGCATGGTACCGCTCCGTGTATAACGTTGAACAACCTCCATGGTACCGCTCGGTGTATAACGGTGGACAACCTCCATGGTACCGCTCCATGTTCAACGTTGAACAACCTCCATGGTACCGCTCCATGTATAACGTTGAACAACCGCCATGGTACCGCTCCATGTTCAACGGTGAACAACCTCCATGGTACCGCTTCATGCATAACGGTGGAGAACCTCCATGGTACCGCTCCATGTTCAACGGTGATCAACCTCCATGGTACCGCTCCATGTTCAACGGTGAACAACCACCATGGTACCGCTCCATGTTCAACGGTGATCAACCTACATGGTACCGCTCCATGTATAACGTTGAACAACCTCCATGGTACCGCTCGGTGTATAACGGTGGACAACCTCCATGGTACCGCTCCATGTTCAACGTTGAACAACCTCCATGGTACCGCTCATTGTATAACGGTGGACAACCTCCATGGTACCGTTCCATGTTCAACGTTGAACAACCTCCATGGTACCGCTCCATGTATAACGTTGAACAACCTCCATGGTACCGCTCCATGTTCAACGTTGAACAACCTCCGTGGTACCGCTCCATGTATAACGGTGGACAACCTCCATGGTACCGCTCCATGTTCAACGGTGAACAACCTCCATGGTACCGCTCCATGTTCAACGGTGATCAACCTCCATGGTACCGCTCCATGTATAACGGTGAACAACCGCCATGGAATCGCTCCATGTTCAACGGTGATCAACCTCCATTGTACCGCTCCATGTATAACGGTGGACAACCTCCATGGTATCGCTCCATGTTCAACGGTGATCAACCTCCTTGGTACCGCTCCATGTATAACGGTGAACAACCTCCATGGTACCGCCCCATGTATAACGGTGAACAACCTCCATGGTACCGCTCCGTGTTCAACGGTGAACAACCTCCATGTTACCGCTCCATGTTCAACGGTGATCAACCTCCATGGTACCGCTCCATGCATAACGGTGATCAACCCCCATGGTACCGCTACCTGTTCAACGGTGATCAACCTCCATGGTACCGCTCCATGTATAACGTTGAACAATCTCCATGGTACCGCTCAATGTTCAACAAACGTATCAAGGTGCATAAGGGAGGATTATTCACCCTTTCTTTCTTCTTCTCTATATCGTATCACCTCAAATTCATACCTCAAATGGCGAAACAATAGATAACCAACGCATTTTAATGACAAAACGAGAAACCTTACATATTTCGCGATTAACCATAACAGGTCTGTCTCTGCTAAATAACATGCACAATACTAACACAAACCTTATTGTTATAAACGAGAATAATTACAAATAAACTGCTGGTACAAACCAAGTTGATCCTTTTATAATCCTTAAAAAGCATATTCCAAATCAACCGTTATTATTTTAATGTTAGTTCCATTGATTTATGAATGAGCCAGCATTTTTGTACCTAAGAATTGTTTAACCGTTATTATTTTTATGTTACTTCCATTGATTTATGAATGAGCCAGCATTTTTGTACCTAATAATTGTTTAACCGTTATTATTTTAATGTTACTTCCATTGATTTATGAATGAGCCAGCATTTTTGTACCTAAGAATAGTTTTATGGTTCAAGCGGATTTCAGGATAAGTATTTTGCCAAATATTGTGACAGTAATAAACACGAGGCACAACACCAATAAACGCAACCTTCAAACACAAATGAATTAAACTGGGGTCAACTGCTTGTTAACGGTCGAAACCACGAAGTTATACTAGTTTTAAGGAACTCGAATTATCGCACTTGGTTTAACGTTATTCAGAAATCATTTAAGTGTAAATAAAAATTAGCCTAACAGCAGCACAATTCAAATAAAACAGCAATACAATAGAATATATATCAATATAAATATCATTAAATTACCCAATTGTAAGATGAAAACCTAAGCAATCAATTTGCAACTTACTCAGGCACGATAAAATGAAACTACGCCAAGGATCAACTACATCTCGTCTTGGATTAAAAATCTATAGAGACATTCCATACAGTTAATTTTTTTTATCGTCATGCATTTTCAGAAAGAAACAAGCGCATGACTAATTGTTGTGATATGCTTAATTACATCGTTTGGTTGTGTATGGGAATTGTAAGCTAGAAAAAAAGTCATGTAGTAACAATAGAAAAATGTGCAGTCAAATATGTATTTATTTAAAGTCTTAATAATATTAAATACAAACTTTCTTTAAATGTATACAAACAGGTATACCATTTCAAGACTTCTAATAAGCGATGCACTGCCCTTGATTCGGACTGGAGTGTTTAACTCATTTAGTACTATCTGGATGAATCGTCTCAAACAATCACTCATTGCTTTGAGTTCAGTCATAAATGAAAAACAACTGCAATCAAAGAATATTACACAATTATTTAAGGAGATAATAAGGTGTATGCATACTATATGTAAACATTACTTTTAAAAGTGCGTAATACGATTTTAAAATGACCACATGTAGTAATATTTGTACATATAACCCAGCGAAACACTTCAAACATAATTTTCAAAATACTTCATATATTTCTTGGACCTAAATCAAACATATGCCATAAAAATATCACAGATTTATCAATCCAACGAAGTTTCTTATCAATATTTTATTCAATAACCCTGAACGTCAATTGTATCGATCTCGCAATCGGAGCCCGCAATCGCAAAACAAGAGATGACAAGGTAATTGGATAATTGGAATGAAAATTGCAATTTAGTGCACAGTACACATGAAATTTGCCACTTTTTATTAGAACGCGATTTACTGTTTCGGTCCAATTTAGTACGGTTTGATTTTTCGTCTTTAATAGATTCTTCAACTTTAGAACGCAATACATTTACATGACCTTTCATACCGAATGCCTTTGTGATATCACCATGAATTCAATTAATCTATTAACCATGCAAAGAAATTGAGAAATTATTCAGTACAATATTTTTAATTATGCAGTACTTTGAATTCATACCGTTTTGCTGTTTTAAACGTGCATTATTCGCTATAAAAATGTACATGTATCAATGAAGGAACACATTTAAGAACAAATTTCGCTGGTCAATCATCATACAGCAGGTTCTCGCCAATAACAGCTTCGTTAAGAAAAATCTTAAAATCAGTCATATTTAATTAAAAACAGATAAATAATACGTTTTAAGGAAATGTGTATTTACTCTTTGAAATCAATTGTTTATAAAACTAAAAAACATAAATACAATGTAGTTGCAGGCATTTTATACAATGATTTATCTACATCCAGTGAAAGAAACGAACAACGACGATGTGACTAATGGTCATTCTTGCTTGACACATTACTGAGTCTCACACATGTTATGTAATTCGCAATCTTGAGGAGCATCATCGTTATGTTTTTGTTTTAATTCTATGACGATATGTATGCACAATAATAAATGTAGTTTTAAACTGTATTTATATACAGAACAAGTAATCAGTCCTCTAAGCAGCGGTGTATTTTGGAGCTAGGCGGACAGAAATGAACACAAATCTCCTATAAAACATGGAAACCAAAATATGTATGCTTGCGTCATGTGTAAAATTATTATAAAGGAATGGTGGCCAAACTATTCTTTTTACAAGGTTGGTGGTCTTCCAGGTCGGCTTATTCTTACGTTTCGTTTGCCCTCGGTGGCAAGGCAACTGTCCATGTGGCCAAGCCTTGCCCAACTAATCCGCTCATCCGCGGGCTTGTAAGGAGAGGAGTGTTTGTAGCACTTCTACACATATCATGTTCGGTGAATGGTCTGGTAGAGCATACAGGTCAAAAGCTGACGATCGTATCTCATAAGATGCCGTCCCAATTCTTCCATTTTTGTCGTGCATAAACATATTAGGTGCGTTTACTAAACTCAGTATTATAATGTCGGCAAATACACGACCATATAAGAAACAGTTTCTGGCCTCGTTTTTAGCTTGTGGCATATTTAAGTTATTCTACGCGTATAATACCGATAAATGCACGAACATCCATTTAGACGACCGAGGTCTTGTAATTATATTGGAGAGTAAATCAGTTTCATGATCAACTAATGTGTTCGGAGCAAAGAGAAATAACTGGTATTTGATTACAATAGTGAGGTTTCCTTGATTAAACAATACACATACCCACCTAGCTATGCACTAAGTAAAGTCAAAATTGAAGAGAAAAAAAAAGAAAGTTTAATATCATTCATCTATACATTTATTTATCTTTTTGACTTGTATATTTGGACAATATCTTTTTAAATGCTGATATTCACAAATAGTTTAATACTTTTCAAAAACACATTTCTATATATATTGACATATGAGTAATATTGCTTTTTGTCGGCTTTGTTAAGCAAACCTAGAAGGAACACATAATGGACAAAAAATTAAATGACACATGAGAGGGCTTCAATGTGTTACACATCACACTTCTGTTATTAATCGACTTTTCCTATCATTGTCAAATTGGATGACGTGTCAGAATCGACTTCCTTTGGCAAATACCTTCCGTTCAGTTAATTGTTTTACAACGGACGTTATACATGTAGGCTTTATTGTTCGTGTTCTTGTGCAATTTTTATTTCCATGCGACTTTATTATGAAGAAATTACAATATTTACACATACACGCCCTTTAGTTTCCTGCTTAAGTGATACTTTTCGACTAGTCCGATGTAAATAATCATACTAAACGAAAAAGAAAAAAAGCAATTGCAGGCGTGCCGATTTAAATAATGCGTAAGGTTACTCATGTCTATGTAAGCTTTCCATAATAATTCAGAAAAATGATTGTTGAATATTCGCAGTGGAAATATACAAATACGTTACCCGTTGGTGACTCTCAAATAATGGTCACTGTAATACAGAGTCTGAATGGTACAACCAATTGGTAAGCGGCAATTTTGTAAAAGACGATTATAAATAAACTTAAATAAACTGATTAAACAGCGAACACAATATATTAATTGCAAAACAAATAGTAAAACATTTCAAGAACTTATATTGTATGCACAAATTAAAAGTCTAAACGATTACTTTTCATAAAGACAAAATGACATTCGAAAATCAATCGAGAATATACTTTTTGAACAGTGAATAAACGTTGTAGAAAAATATGTCGTGACTTGAAAATAAATCGGTTTATTGTTTGTTACAGCAAAAGGGGTCACAATTAAGATATTTTAATTTAATTTTACATAAAAAAATAGTCATATTATTATCTTTTTGTTGTTGTTGTTGATGA
>NC_068357.1:105394408-105441908 GCF_020536995.1 Dreissena polymorpha | reverse complement strand
CATCAACTAGATACAACATCTGACCAAGTTTGGTGAAGATTGGATGAAAACAACTTGAATTAAAGAGCGGACCGACCGACCGACAGACAAGTTCACTCCTATATACCCCCCTAAACTTCGTTTGTGGGGGTATAATTACCACCACGACGTCTACTACAACCATTACCACTACAACTACAACTAACATTACTCATATTGCAACTACCATTTCTACCACTACCACTACTATATGTGTAATTTTTCAGTGCCACTACACAGTTGACACTCAAAGTTGATGTTAATTTCCAAATTACGCGTTTACAATATCAGTGCTTGCATGTGTTCCCAAGTACCAAATCCGATAAAGTTTCTATCGCTGCAACTCCGCCCTTAGTCAGAAGAACATAGCCTACGCAATTTATACATGATATAAATAGCAAAGAAACACCATCGTCTGAATTATATCAAGGTTGGTTGAGAACAATTTGATAATTGTAACCAAGACTGGGGCAAGGTAAGAAAGGCATTGATGCAACGCCAGCTCCGTGCCAAACCCGACAAGGGTCAGCGGGGGAAGTCACACATATCATAAGGTGTATACATTCGCAAACATCAGTTATCGCATTTTTGGTTCTTCTGATAAGATCTGCCTCGCATCGCTTCCTTCGATGCAACGTAATAATGGCGATCAGAGAATGCTGTTGAAACATGATCTTACGAGACAACATCTCGTGGAATTTATTATAGACGTCTGTTTAGTATTATGCAGTAATAAGTATGTTGTGTTCCGGCGGGGCAAACGCGTTCCAGTGCATTTCCTACAAGCGTAGTTTTGCGTGTTTAATACTATGGAAAAGGAGATAATCTCAAGATATGTATACAAGGTAAAGCACAGACCCAGTACACAACAACAACACAGTATTAATAATTCAGTTTTGAAGTGTGTGGGTTTTAAGCGAGACTCAGAATCAGGGGCTTGTGTGGTTGAATCCCAGCCCGGGCTCGTGTGCAACTACAAATTTATTAATTTACGGTGGTGAAAATGTGCCCGGCCACATGTCTGGTGTATGGATCTGTTAAAAATGTATTTCCACAGACATTCTCCGAGTCAGAAGTCTTCATGTTATGAGCCGCATGCGCATGGACTTTAAAACCTCCAAACTACCTCTGCTCCAAGTATACCATCATGCACACTAGGACAATTTGTTAACTGGTTTTATCGACAAAGCTTACCCACGAAAAGTTCGAGTAAACTGACTAACCGCCGTGTTAAGACAGAGAGTGTAAGTTTGCTGACTGATCGCCTTGTTACGACAGAATGGGTGAGTTGACTGACTGACCGCCGTGTAACGACAGAAAGTGTGAGTTGACTAAATGACCGCCTTGTTACGACAGAAATTGTAAGTTGATCGACTGACAGCCGTGTTGCGACAGAAAGTGTGAGTTGACTGAATGACCGCCTTGTAACGCCAGAAAGTGTGAGTTGACCGATTGACAGCCGTGTAACGCCAGGAAGTGTGAGTTGACCGATTGACAGCCGTGTAACGCCAGAAAGTGTGAGTTGACCGACTGACAGCCGTGTTATGACACAAAGTGTGAGTTGACCGACTGACAGCAGAGTTACGACAGAAAGTGTGAGTTGACTGACTGATCGCCTTGTTACGACAGAAAGTGTGGGTTGACCGACTGACAGCCGTGTTACGACGGAAAGTGTGGGTTGTCCGACTGACAGCCGTGTTATGACAGAAAGTGTGAGTTGACCAACTGACAGCCGTGTTATGACAGAAGGTGTGAGTTGACTGACTGACAGCCTTGTAACGACAGAAAGTTGACTTACTGACAGCCTTGTAACGACAGAAAGAAAGTGTGAATTGACTGACTGACAGCCTTGTTACATCAGAAATTGTGAGTTGACTGACTTGACTGACTGACCGACTTGTAATGACAGAACGTGTGAATTGACTGACTGACAGCCTTGTAACGGCAGAAAATGTGAGTTGACCAACTGACAGCCTTGTTACAACAGAAGGTGAAAGTTGACTGACTGACCGCCTTGTTGTGTGAGTTGACCGACTGACAGCCTTGTAACAACAGAAAGTGTGAGTTGATCGACGGACAGCCGTGTTACGACAGAATGTGTGAGTTGACTGACTGACAGCCTTGTAACGACAGAAAGTGTGAATTGACTGACTGACATCCTTGTAACAACAGAAAGTGTGAGTTGACCGACTGACAGCCGTGTAACGACAGAAAGTGTGAGTTGACTGACTGACCGCATTGTAACGATAGAGAGTGTGATTTTACCGACTGACCACATTGTAACGACAGAAAGAGTGAGTTAACTGACTGACCGCTTGTTACGAGAGACGGTGTGAGTTGACTGACTGACGGCCATGTTACGACAGAGATTGTTAAGTGACTGACGTGTCGCCTTAGTAAGGACAAAAAGTGTATGTTGAATGACGACAGAAAGAACGATGACTGACTGACCGCCGTGTTTCCACGTGTGGATAGAGTAACGTACCGCCGAGTAAATTAAAAAGGTGTCAGGCTATCTGACCGCCGTGTAAGGTCAGAAAGTGTTAGCCGCCTGACTTACCGCCGGGTAAAGACAGAAAGTGTTATATGACTGACTGACCGCCTTGTTACGACAGAATGAGTGAGTTGACTGACTAACCGCCGTGTAAAGACATTAAGTGTGAGTTGACTGATCGACGTGGTGGAATGACAGAAAGTGTAAGTTGACTGGTCAACTTGTAACGACAGAATGAGTGAGTTGACATAAAGTGTGAGTTTACTGACTGACGTGGTTGAATGACAGAAAGTGTACGTTGACTGGCTGACTTGTAACGACAGAAAGTGTGAGTTGACTGACTGACCACCTTGTTTCGACAGAACGAGTGAGTTGACTGACTGACCGCCTTGTAACGACAAAGTGTGTTGACCGACTGACCGCCGTATAACGACATATACTGTGAGTTGGCTGACTTACTGAAATCAAGTGTGCTTTGACTTACTTAAACACCGTGGAACTACATAAAGCATGAGTTGACTGACTGGCCGCTGTTTAACGACGGAAAGTGTGAGTTGGCTAACTGACCGCCGTGTAATGACAGAAAATGTACGTTGACTGTCTGACCGCCTTGTTATGACAAAATTGTGAATTGACTGACTGACCGCCGTGTATAACAACACGAAGTGTGAGTTGACTGACTTACTGCCTTGTTACGACAGAAAGTGTGAGTTGACTGACTGGGCGCCGTGTGATGACAGAAACTTTGAATTGGCAGGCTGATCGCCTTTTAACGACAGAAAGTGTTAGTTGACTTACTGACGCCGTGTAACGATATAAATTTTGAGTTAACTGACCTACGCAGTGTAACGACGAAACGGCTGACCTTTCTGCAATCAGAACTTACTGTACGTTGCCTTAAAACAATCCTCCAACAAACACTGCGCCGACAAATATCTCGCACAATCGCGTGCAAAGTTTACAAGTTAATTATGAATCGTTATAAGCATTTTTAATTACTTAATTGGCGTATCAACACCAAAGGCAATTATTTCTAACTGCATAAACACCAATGGAATTTTCAATATCCGAGTAAAATAATAAAGTTCCGCAGTCGTACCAGTTATCTCGTGTTACAAATACTTATCTTATTACATTGTGTGTAACTAGACAATGATCGAGAACCGCGGACTCAATATGGTGGCCGCACTTACCGCGCGGATGTAAGGCGTGATCAGTATATATGGCTAATTATGCGTCTCACCTTGAGCGTCTCTGGTCCATGATGGCTCTCCATGAGCACAGTAGTCTCGTAGTTTCAGGTAGCTGATCGACAGTCGTATGATAGACGCCTTATCAAGCTGGCTAGTGATCGCGGCTGGAAGCGGCAGTAACTTGGCTAACTCGTAAAACTCGTAGTTTTCCTTCCCACGACGGGATCTCGCAGCATCACGGGATTTTTCTTTGCGTATTTCAAGAACTCTGAAATCGAATTCGCAGTTTAATATAAACAAATATAAACAATCATCCGATTGTGTTGGTATTAGTATATAGTCCTGACTATTCAACAAAAAAGACTTCACAAAAAGGACGAGTGGAGATAATGGAACCAAACTATTATTCACTTAACTCTTGAATCGTTGCCTAAAAAGGTGTAGGCGTCTTTATTCATGTCATGGTTCTTAAACTAAACACTTACTTTAAAGGAACCTTTTCACAGATGTTGGTATGCATTGAAGTTTGTCATTAAATGCTTTATATTGATAAATATAAACATTTGATTTCAAAAGCTCCACTTAAAAACATGAATAAAATTAATTAATTTTTGTCCACAAGGTCTAATCAGACAGCACATGCTAATCAGGGACGATATTTTCCTCCTCAACTGGATTTTTGCTAAGAAGAGACTTTCTTTGAACAGAAAATATTAAACATGTACAAGCGGAAAGTGTCGCCCCTGATTAGTCTGTGTGGACTGCACAGGCTATTCTGGGACGACACTTTACGCACATGCATTAAACCCCATTTTCACAGAGCAAGGTCCATATTTAAAATCGACTACTTTTTCAGCCGACCTGCCCAAGAGTTGTGTTGTATTTTAATAGATGTACATGCAAGTACTTAATTTGAGTGAGTCAGAATGATGGTTGTACAAATAACGATGTACCATGACTGACGCTTATTTTAAATAATTCAATCATCTCATTAATTGAGAATTCTTCTTCTTCAAGATGATTGCAAATTAGATTAACATCCGAATAATAACAGGGTTTTACCAGAAAATAATTTGTTTTGCATTCTTTTACACATGTTAAAATTATGACAATCAATGTAAAATGAAGAAAAAGTACTAATGATAACAGTTCGGCGTAACTGATTTTGAACGTACTCAAAATACTAACACATTTTATATGATTTAGCCTTTAGCCACACACGGACAGACACCAAACCGGTATTCCACTACGGTACAACTTTGGTAGGGAAATAAAATAAGAGGATCTATTACGCTCACACGAGTTCCATTTAATATTATTATTATTATTATTATTGCATATAATTCTGATATGGATTGTAACCATTTATTGGTTTATTTATACAAACTATATGCCCTACTGTGATGAAAAAACGATCGCTTATTTTCTCATTTAAGGTAGCGCACCTCTAATGGGCACATATCCAAATATAATCTAAGTAATTATTTTCTTTATCAGCATCATTTCACTGAACTACATGCAAATTTGTAGGTAGGCTTTCCATGCTTTTTAAAAAAATATACCGATTTTTTCAAAACCAGCCCCACGCTCGGCTTTTGTCCGGTTTATTTTCACCCCTGGGGTATATAAAAGTTCCCTAATTCATTCATATTTCCAAATATGGACATGCAGTTGGTGTGTAGAGATGCTGTAAAGGTGTTTAAAGTTTAAACAAGATGAAATAAGTATTCTTTTACAGACATTATTTTTTTACAAATTATTATCTATGGAAGAGCGCCAAAGTTATTTCAGCCAAGTAAAAATTGGGTCGGTTAAAAACAAAGTGTCATAAAATTCAAAATAGTATCATTTAAGTCATATTTTAAACTTACTTTTTATAGAAACACTATATACAGCAAAAATACCAAGAAATAGACAGATTTACCGTTTACTTTTTGAAATAAAAATAAAAATGCAACATGCATGGTTCGTATTTTCAACAGTAAATCACCAAATTTCGCAATAACGTTGTTTTAATTTTAATAATTGAAGAATGTGCATAAAAATTGCAACATATTCAACAATAAATATAGCTTATATGCCATATTAAATCAAATTACGTTGGAAAATAAATAAAACGCGTCGCAAAAAAGTATACGTCGTCGGCAGGATTCGAACCTGCGCGGGAATATCCCAAAAGATTTCTAGTCTATCGCCTTAACCACTAGGCTACGGCACCTAATAGTAGGCTCTTCAACCTTCGAAGAAATCGCGGGAAATCATTAGAGGTGCGCTACCTTAAATGTTGAAATAACAAACTAAACGTTCTCAAAATGTCCCACGAAAGAGGAAGTAACAACAAGAAGTGGCTAGCTACGTAAAAAGGAATGTGTATTTTGTTTTTCAAAAAATAAATATTATGATCTATTTCTGGTCATCCATGCACAAAAAGTAGCTTGGATAATACGGAAACTTCACTGCTAACTTAACCCATTTATGCCTATTGGACTCTCCCATCCTTCTAAATTGGATCAATTTATTTCCAAAATTAGAGATGTCTAGTATATTTAGTTCTATATTTAGAATATTTCTTACAGATATTCCTTTATGCAAACAGCGCAGACCAAGATGAGACGCCGCATTTGCCAAGGCCTTTTTTTCTAGACGCTAGGCATATATGGGTTAACGCGGAGCGTGAATACATCGATTAACCGACATGTGGCCAGAAAAATTTAGTAGCAGATATCTAGGTACCGCTAACATACTAAAACATGAAAAGAATAAGCATACCCCGGAAATTGTGTTTGTGCGTGCGTGTGCGTGTGTTTGTGTGCGTGCGTGCGTTTGTGTATACTGGGGTTTATGATGTCCTTTAGCGAAAGTTGCGACGAATTTTGAACCATAGCTGCAATTGCCAGCTTTTTGTTTTCTCATGAAATATTTCAATTTTGGTACGGTATTTCACTGTGGTTAAAGCCGGAGTAGCCGGAGGAAACCCCCACCTGTCCGGTATGGCGACTACCAAACAAACTCACGTGCTGCCGGGAACAGCCGGGTATTGAGCCCGGGTCGCCTAAGTGAGACGCGCGTGTACCAACCACTGCGCTAAACAAACGGCCGCTCATTTATTTAAAATTACCGCATACCGCATCACATTGGTCGCCGTGGTTTAGTGAAAACGGTATCCGCCTAGCGACCGGAAGATCATGGGTTCAATACTAAACGAAGCGTTCTTTAGATCCTCAAAATACACTGATCACTGGTTCTACCCAGGGTGCGGACTCATAAGTGTTTAAATAAGCCTCAGGCTGTCGATGCAATTGAGCTAAAATACATTTTTTAATAGAATTAAACTGAACTAAACTGTAAGTGATTTCAGCATAGTGATAGATCTACAAGCACTAGCTCTCAACAAGAGATAAGAAAATTAAGAAATAACGCCGACGTGATCAACTATTTTAATACTAAATGTGATGGAAAAACTACCGCATATTTTCTATTTGAAATGTTGAAACAACAAACCAAACGTTATTGTGATTGTCGAGGTTAACATCAATCTACGCCATCTTTTATCAACTACAATTATGTGATCGAAACTTCCGACGATGAATAAATTAGACCATCGTTGTTTTCATCTATGGGGTTAGATGAGGATTTTCCGAAATTGTGGATATCCGGACAACAACAAGATAGATCAACGCCTTAAAACCTACATACTCGTTTATATCTCTCCATAGTAATCTTGTTAAAACGTAATGTAGGTATTAATATGTATTAAAAGCATATGCGAGTTTAGTGCTGCTTGTTCATTTAACCATTTTGAATCACAGGTGGTTAGCGTGTGGCTATGATATTAATTAGTGAAAACATAATTCTAAATGATAAATAATCAAATTATGACGAAAAATCAAATTTTCTGAAAAAATGTTTCACTATCATATATATATATATATATATATATATATATATATATATATATATATATATATATATATATATATATATATATATAACAAGGTATTCAATCCAAAATGACCCGAAAACAGGGTGAATCGCTTTGAACAGCAATAACTTCATCAATTGTGCAGCGATTTTCACGAATCGGTCTCGTTCAACGCATAAATGAATTTACCCTCTGTAAATATACATATCTTGCAAGATTTTTACAAATGCTGGGTAAATTTTAAGAAATAACACGATACACATCTCGCGTGACCTACTCGTTGTCGATCAGACCCGATCTAAGACTGAACTATTCACGGAGTAAAAGGCATCTTCCCTGCAAAGTTCACGGACCTCGATACCATATTTTAATAAAAAGTATGAACAAACATTCTTACCGTTCTTGTCGTTGCATTATGCATCAAAACTAACTGTCCGGCGCCGTTTGAAACCTTTGTTTACATACATTTCAACTGGCCGACATTTTAAACACACGAGTGATTTAATTGGTCCAATGCGAAGGTGTGTCTTTTCACCTGAAGATTTCCTTCATAAATCGGGTCTGATCGTTGGCAAGTAGGTCACGCGAGTTGTGTATCGTGTTATTTCTCAACAATTGACCCAGTATTTGTAGAAATATACAAGATGTATACATTTCCAGAAAGGAAATTCATGTATGCATTGAATAAGACCAAGCTCATGGAAATCGATGCACAATGGATGAAGTTATGGCTGTTCAAAGCACCCTGTTTTCGGATGATCTTAAGTTGGATACCTTGTTGTATATATATAATAATATAATATAATATATATATACACAGAGCTCCAGATAAGGTTTTGTGAAATTCTTAACGTTACTACCAGATTTTCAAAAATAATTCTTAACTCTGAAATTTTATTCTTAACGTCATTACAAGGTTTTGGAAAATAATTTTTAACTTTTCTAAATGACCTAAAAATAAATAATAATGGTTATTTTCATGCAAAAAATCAAAATAAACATACTAGCAACTTAATTTAAACGAGTTCAACAGTGTCTATTCAGTATTATACAATTTTATTTTTCAAATACCTTCATATGCCCAAACTGTGCTTAGATTGCATGCCTTCGATGAATTTTTACATATTTCACAATTAAAACGGGTCTCCCCTTCAATCTTTTCAACGATTCGCCACGGGAATTGTCCCTTCCACTCGTTCAATGTTTTTTGTTTAAGTTTGGACCCGTCGTGTCGCGTTTTTTAGCTTTTCCGACTGTTTCGGCAACTGAACATACAACATCGTATAAGATCTTTCTTTCTTAACATTCAACTTCTGCTCACTTTGCGTACAATATGTTAAAAGCGTGTTTGTGCACGCTTTGCAGTTTTTTATGACGCTCTCTGGGCGCCGCCATTGTTTTTCGACCGATAGACTGTACACGCCGCTTTTATTGGAAAAAATGCGCTTTGTTAAACAAACCCGATAACCATTTTATATAAGCACCGAAAAGATCTTTAATACGCGAAAAGAACTCAATAAAAATCAATACGAACCGATGTAAAAATAATATTCGTAACTTGATTTTGTAATTCGTAATGGTACGACCAGATTTTAAAATAAATACGTAACGGACTTGAAAATAATTCGTAATTACGAAAATACGACCCTTATCTGGAGCTCAGTATAGATATATAATATATATATATATATATATATATATATATATATATATATATATATATATATATATATAAATGCTTTTATTGAAGTCATGTGTTTTATATTTTTTTAAATGCTTTCCATTTCTTATTTTTCTTTCGTTTTGAAACTTTGTTTTTTTTTTACTTAACACAACTTTAAATTCTCATTTCTAATTTTAACATTGCTAAACTAACAAAAGACATGCATTCGAGTATTGTATAATACCATAACTTATGATATTTAGAACTAATAACGATTCAAGATATGTCTTATGCTTGATGTCAATTGTATAATTTATTGTTTTATGTTATTTATCTTTCACTGACAAAAGACAGAGCTTCTTATATAACTTTGATAGTGGAAACTTAAGCGTACCATGTTAACGCTACTTAATGAAGTCATATATATACATACATACATAATATTATAATATACATTTCACACAAACATCCTAACTTCTGAAATGAGAAGAGGAAAAACACTAAAAAGGCAGATATTGAAAGGAAAGGTCCAATGATGATAAACATGTGGAAAAGAGCGAACCCCGGTCCACAAAACCGGAGACCAAAACCGTACCAAAGGCTAAACAACAAACCCTACTGGTAACGGGAAACTTTACAGCCGCAGTAGTCATATGAGAGACCAACTGGTCACGAACATCAGCCAAAATCCTTGCTGATGCGATAAACGGAAAATTCAAGGAGGAGGAGCTCTCGTCTTTATTGGATGAAGTTTGCAAAGCTTGCACTAAAGAAGCCAAACAACCCAAAGGCAAGAACACAAAAGCGATAAGCTTCGAGCAAAAGGCAAAAATGCCCGCAAAATTACACCGTTCTAAGAGCAGACATGAGAAAATGGCTCAAACTCTCAGAATGCTCGCCGAACGTATTCTTCTCCGAGTCAATGGAAAAAGGCGGACTAGGTCGACCGAAGTACGAATTAAAAATAAAACGAATGTCCGAAGTGTTCAAACTCACTGAAAAAGTTAGCGACATAACGAGCAAAACTGGTCTAAAACTACCAAGTAAGCTAAAATCAAAAGTACAATGGAGACCACAACTCAAACAAGAATGGTCCAAACTAACCACCTGTAAAGGCCACAAAACTCACACACTACCACAGGTCAACACATGGCTGGACTGTGGCAAAACATACTTCGGCGAAAGCGACTTTATAACGGGGATCAAGCCGAGAACCGACACTTACCCCACCAAAACAACAATAACGCGATCGAAAAACAACGATTTATATACATGTATTTGATAGTGAAACTTTTTTTTCTGATAAGTTGCTTTTTCGTTATAATTTGATTATCATTCAAAATGACAAAATGATGTTTTCACCAATTAATATCATAGCCACACGCTAACCAACTGTGTTTTGAATCAGTTCATTCATGTATTCATGTACAGTAAAGACTCGTTAAACAACCACCCCTGCATTACGACAGACACGCTACGACGACCAAGATTTTTCACTTCCAAATTGCTCTTTCTATATTTCAATAGCCGTTACACTCAACCAGTAACTAAAACACCTTGATTAGGGTCTGTGGTTCGATCGGGTTTGTGTACGAAGCCAATGTGACCTAATTAACGACGACGATATTCGACTGCAAGGTGTTGGATTTTTGGCACTGTTTTTCTTTTCATTCTTGATTGACAGCTTATATCATCGAGTCTTTGATGGGTAAACTGGTTATTTTTAGGTACACACTTTAAAGATTAAAGGCGGCGAATAATTAAACAGTTAGAATAATTGAGTAAAATAGTATCACGATGAAAATTATATTTTAGTTCCCTTTTTAAAGGTTGAAATACACAACATGTACTATCTTTGTACAATGTATTAATTGATTACTATTATAGTGCATGCAAAAGGATTTAAGTTCATTCTTAATTTACAATTTGTATTATATATCCATCAAATTCATAAAAACTCAGCATTAAGACAACCTCGTTATTAAGCGAGTTGTTTTCACTGTATTCATAATTTATGTATGGTCAGGTTCCATGCTATTCACCAAAAGTAGGGCGTCAATTGCAATATCAAATGTCGACAAGAGTGCCTTTAGGCAAAGAGAAATGACATATTTTTTATACGGATTCCACCCCCCCCCCCAAAAAAAAAAAATAAATAAATAAATAAAATGGAGTGAGCGAAATAAAAATATATTAATTTGTATTATTTATTGATTGATGTCAATAACTCGCGAACGAAAAGCGAAAAATTACAGAAATACGAATACTGTCTTTGCGCATGATTTTTTTTTGCCAAATAAATGCACGATATCTGCCAAATACCAGCGCAAGGTCATTTAGTAGTAATACCTGTGTTTTAACTTCAGTCCAAATCTTTGTAAAAGTAAACAAAATATTCTCCAATAGTTTTTCTGCGTATTCACACCAGGCAGTGACTTCATTAAGTAGCGTTAACATGGTACGCTTAAGTTTCCACTATCAAAGTTATATAAGAAGCTCTGTCTTATGTCAGTGAAAGATAAATAACATAAAACAATAAATTATACAATAAACATCAAGCATAAGACATATCTTGAATCGTTATTAGTTCTAAATAGCATAAGTTATGGTATTAAACAATACTCGAATGCATGTCTTTTGTTAGTTAAGCAATGTTAAAATTAGAAATGAGAATTTAAAGTTGTGTAAAGTAAAAAAAAATACAAAGTTTCAAAACGAAAGAAAAATAAGAAATGGAAAGCATTTTTTTTAATATAAAACACATGACTTCAATAAAAGCATTTATATACTAGTATATGACTAGTAGTAGCCATATATTTTAACATAGCACATATTTGTCTTATTTGAGAGCAAAAAAGACTAGTTTCAGTAATAGCATAATGACTCTGACACTTATGTATATTTCTAACAAAAATAGCAGAACAATAAGTTTTAACTATGGTCTCGTTTAAATAATTACATGTTTATATTCTTCTTTAACATTGGAAGGCGAAACCGGATCTATGCAAACTGAGTTCGAGTCCACGCAGTAAGCATAGGTGGTCACTACTAAATCCCTGAACTTTGATTAAGAAAGACACTATGGTAAAATGACACTGAAAAAAGCTTACACTCCACTAGAAAACGGGATAAAAATGTGCAAAAACAGTCGATCCTGATTTATGTCGAGTCAGCTAAGAATGCCTTGTACGAAAAGGTATGGTCATGGGGGTCTGTAAGTAAAAAATGTTGCATTTATTTTCGACTATAGCTTTCGCTTTAACATTGAATAATATAAGCAAAATAATTAGTATATTGTGACATAGACGGACGGACGCCGCCATTTTAACCATAAACCAATTTAATAACGGAAAGCGTAATAACAGTCGGTGTCGTAGAATACATAGGCTAAGTTAATCTAAAACATTAAACGAATACTTGCGGAGCAAAATTGTTGCCGCGGGCGCAAAATAAAAGTACAAATATTTTTATTTCGTTAAAGATTTTTAGGTGCGGCAAATGCGAGGAACATTAAATAAATGTGTTGTTTTATGTTATGTTTGTTTGTCAAGTAGGATCGGACAAATCGTCAATCGATTTGTTGTTTTGGACCTTTGATTTAAATTTTGGTCTTTACACTCAGTCCCAGAATGTTTCTTCTTCTTCTTTAATTATTATTATTATTATCATTATTATTATTATTGTTGTTGTTGTTGTTGTTAATGTTGTTTTGTGTTTTTTTGTTGTTGTTATTATTATTATCATATTATTATAAATATATTATTATTATTATTATTATTATTATTATTATTATTATTATTATTATTATTATTATTATTATCATCATCATTTTATTTGTCGGTATAATTATTATTAGTGTTTGTATTGTTATTATTATTATTATTATTACTATTATTATTATAATTATTATTATTATTATTATTATTATTATTAAAAAGCGAACGGACATCTAGTTGAAGACCGGGATCGGTTGACTACAATATCTGGTGTCTTTGCATGTGTGGACATCAATATCCGTTAACAAATTTAACAACGTAAACTTGTTTGATATTTCGTGGATGCATATCGGGCAATATGGAAACGCGTTTTTATATCGTCCGTACATCTCGGCTTGATCTATAATGAGTAGCGGGAAACAGTCAAATTAAATTACTCAGTTCAACTTCTTTAAATAATTGAGTGGTGATGTCCAAAGGAATTGATTTGGAAAATTATATTGTCCATACAGCCGCGTGGCGGGGTTTCCACAAGTCGCTTGAGATCAGAGGCAGCAGATTTACTGACAATTGTATTGGGCGTAGAGGAACTTAAATCCCTAATTGATTTTATCATCGATCGATTTAGAGAATAATTTTAGAGCTTGAAGTCTTTCTTTTACCACCCAGTGGTGATGCGTTTTCTCGCTATTCAGTTATCGATGTTGTCCTCGCCCGTCTCTCTTATTGTTAACCCTCTTGAATTATGCGCTTGTCAAAGTCACTTAGCGTCTCCCGCTGTCGATGTGACATGATGTTCGTTTTCATTCTGTTGACTAATTGTTTTGGATCTCTATTAGAAGAAGGCGTTGACAGAACCTCGTGTGGACTTCCTTATATTGTTTGTTTAAACATAATATGTGTGAGTGTCAGTCATGAATCCGTTAACTGTATATAAAGCTTTGTCAGAAAAGATCTGTACAGTAAGACATGTTGGTAATGTAATTCGCCTGTGTGTTTGTGTGTGTGCGCTCGTGTGTGCGTGTGTGCGCGTGCGTGTGTGTGTGTGTGCGCGCGCGCGCATGTGTGTTTACGTGCGAGCGTTAGTGTGTTTTTTGTAGTTGTTATTTGGGTTGTTGCTGTGTTATGTTGCTGGTTGCTGTTGTTTTGTTCGGGGGGGGGGGGGGGTGTTGGGGGAGTCAATTTGTTGAATTTTCAACGTTAGTTAAGTTTGTTCTCATCATTGTCCATAGATGCAATTAAAAGACATATATAGTTACCAAATTAAATAAGAAGGCCAAACTCAGTATTTTTCTTGAAAGGCTATACAAATGCGTGTCAAATGTGCGGGGAACGTGTATTTTTCCCACACTAAACTTAAACAATGACTTTTATTCACCTAATTTTATCATGCATGATAGTTGGATACACATATGGTCATCCTTGAAATATCAGCGAACAAACTTCTAACGTTGGCTGGATGATATTCGTTAAAAGAAACATGATTCTACCAAACCACCTTCATTGATTCATATATTGGCACTTTAGTAATGTAGAACGTGAACAAAGTCAGATAATCAACCAGAGAAATGTTAATTGTATGAATTAATATACAATAGAAGTCTTTATTGCTATACAACATATGTATACAGCAAAAATGTGTAAACACTCTTAGTTTTAAGCTATTAATTTCCGCTAAATAGCATCGAAAGCCAAAGGCTTATTGAAAAGCTCTCGAGTCCGTTTGCTGGGTAGAAAATGTACATAAAAACGTTTCCATTGTTGGATCGAAACCGTGATATTCTGGTCGCAATGCGGACACTTTTTTTCATTACGCTTCGGCGACCTCAATAAACACTCTTACAGTCAACATGTACAATCTTTGCCATTTTGAAATATAAGTCATTCATTCTTAAGTCATTCTCCATTCTTGTACTTCAAACGCAATGTTCTTAATTAGAGGAGGAAAAGTGTTGGCTAATATCGCTGTGTCGAGCGTACTTCTGGCGGCACATGATAGGAACAATTATAGAAAGAATAAATACGTGTATGCTAAAATATGTAAATTAAGCAAAATAGAAAAAGTTCCATTATGTCTTCATTGGTTAATTTTAACAGTGCGTGAAAATCTACATTGTGTAGTATTTAGTACCTTATGGGTAATGCCCACTATTTTAAACGGTAAAGTTTTGGCTGTGTTACTTATACGAGCATTATGTTTTATCACGCGTTTAATCTGTTTAGGACAAAAGGGAAATGTAGGGCCGCACATAGGGGAAATGTAGGGCCGTTCCTAAGGGTAGTCTTTTTAAAGGATTTTATGCATTAAAGAAAAATATACGGCTCTTAAATAATCACCTTCGAAATATAACCAATGTACGTCATTTTTAAAGTTTAACTTACCGGCCCCCGAGACTAGGTATTCCGTCCGAGGAGTCCAACCATATGTCTGCCGGCCTGAAAGTTCAAGTAAACAATGTGCAAAGTCAACGTCTTGTCACATGTTAATGGCAAGTCATTGTGAAATACATACATAAAGTAAAGAATCACCAGAAGTCGCTGTTAACAAATTATACTAACGCATATTTCTCCGACACTTGCAATTGCAAGCATAGAAATGATTAGCCACATATTGAGTCGCGTTCTGAGAAAACGAGGCATAATGCATGTGCGTAAAGTGTCGTCCCAGATTAGCCTGTGCAGTCCGCACAGGCTAATCAGGGACGACACTTTCCGATTGTATGACATTTTTTGTTTAAATGAAGTCTCTTCTTAGCGAAAATCCAATTTAGGCGGAAAGGGTCGTCCCTGATTAGCCTGTGCGGACTGCAGAAGCTAATCTGGGACGACACTTTACGCACTTGCATTATTCCCAGTTTTCTCAGATCAAGACACAAATTGCCACACTGTCCGCAATCCTTGATCAACTGAGATTGCGTTCAATTAAAATTGAATATGGAAATTTATATGGAACCACATACCGGTTAGTATTCGCCAATCTCTCACTCTCACCATTTTCAAACATAGGCTTAAGAAATATTTCCTCTTTGAGGCGCAAAATGAGTCTCACGCGTAGTAACATTTTTCTGTTTTCCTCTTATTCAAAAGTCAAATACTCCTCCATAAGTGTCGTAATGATTACTGTAGATTTAAATTCTGCAAACAAATATACATATTGCTTTTTCAAACTATTTATATAGCAAGGAGGTGCAGGCTATTCTTCATAACAGTTGGGTAATTTCATATCCTATTGTGAACAACACTGGTCATGAATATTGTTTTCTGTAATTATAATATTTGTGTACATCAGCCGCTTCTATCAATCGTTAACTATTTCAAGAATTATGTATTCCACGTTTTTAAACTCTGACTTTGTACAATAATGTACGCGGCTGTTTTGTTAACTTTTTGTTATTGTAATTGGTCGTGTTAATTAAGATATGGTAATTGTATAAGTGTGTGTGTGTGTATAGGTGTGTGCGTGCGCGCGTGTGTGTGTGCGTGCGTGCGTTAGAGTGTGTGCATATGGGAAAATGTAATCAACAATACATTTATATTCTTAAATACTTTCTGTTTATAAATATTTGTTCCTTGAGACCATTTCAATATCGGAAGAGAAATTAATAATATAAGAGAAGTCATATAATATACTTGCTTTTTATGACACTTCTATTACACTGTTACAGTACTCTTATGTCCGTCAAAGTCTACACGTTTGCATTATACTGTAGAAATGCATTATACATACCATAGTTGTTTGAAGGCCTCATTGAAAATAAGATTGCCATTGTTAAACTGTCTGCATGACTTTGTATCAATGTGTTGTCTTAATGAGTTACCTTCGGAAAATAAAGAGATTATTATTATTATTAATTCGGTCTAATCTTGTAAAAACCCATTCACAAACAAAGACAGCATACGAGAGACACGAGCTCGGTGTCTCTTTTAAAGCAATTGTGGCACTCGTGAAATAGCATACTCATACTTTACGTCAGTCTATACGTTGATGTGTCCATGAGACGTACACTGGCACATTGTGTAAATAGTCCCATATTCGTTTAATCCGGTAACGTTGTTTGCTATACAGGTAGTATTCACAGATAATATACGATTGGTACCAGGACAGAAAGTTTATCCGATGAGGCTTGCACAACTATATTAAATTAATTTATATTCAAAAGTATTGTTTTTCTTCCTATATTTATAGAACTTGTTGTCACTTCTAGTAATTGTTATCACTTCTATAAATAAATATTTTAGAACGATAATTAAAACGCGAAAATATATATATGAGCCTTGTTCTGAGAAAACTGGGCTTAATGCATGTGCGTAAAGTGTCATCCCAGATTAGCCTGCGCAGTCTGCACAGGCTAATCAGGGACGACACTTTCTGCTTTTAAGGAATTTTTAGTTTCAATAAAGTCCCTCCTTACCGAAAATCAAGTTAAGGAGGAAAGTGTCGTCCCTGATTTGCCTGTGCGGACTGCACAGGCTAATCTGGGACGACACTTTACGCACATGCATTTAGCCCAGTTTTCTCAGAACAAGGCTCATAGATAAGTTGACGGTATCCGTCTTATTTATTTGAATTATAATTATTATTATTACTACAGTATCCAATTTTAGAGTATACAAATTACTACTTAATTACAATTCGTATGAATATGACTGTTGCCGTGTGATTGTTTGAAATAACAGTGTACGGATATGGGTGAATATTTGATTAGGTTCCATTTACTGTCCATATTCAACAATTTTCTAAATGTTAGACATTAACAGAGATAAGTTTCATAATTACAATGTTAAATAATATGTTAACAATATTAGATAAGAGTTCTTAGCAGATCCCACGCTTAAAGCAGTTTTATGCTTTGTCGAAGCAACTAACCCCCATGTATTTTAGTAACGGTGTGTTGTCCGAATTCTTTAAGGGTATTTTTTTTATTGTTTTAAAAAAAAATGTCAAACGAAAATAAAAAAAAACAACCATTTGGAGCTAAATATATTTAAACTTAACTGAATAACAGTTACATTTAGTAGCTTTATATGCAGAATATTTATAAATGGTCAGTTATGGCTCTGTCCCTAATTTTTCAAGTCGACACCGTTACGAAGAAAATTTCATCTACCGCACGGGAATGATACGGGGATAAAACTTTTTCGGAAAAGTAAACATTCTTTCAACCTTTTACGTCATAATGAAGCAATGAACAGAGCGCGAAAAATGTGAAAATCATTAAAAAGTAAGTAAAATATTGAACGTACTTTTATTCAGTGTCAACACCGTTCTTTCATTTTCTTTGCTATTTCCACTTCCTGTTCTTTTAGGATTTTCAAATATTATGTATTCTCCACTCCGTTACGATGAATGAGAAACGGTGTTGACAACATCGTAACGGTGTGGACAAATTTATACAAACAATATGATGCGAATAAAGTTCGTATTCATATCGCCGATTGTTTTTCAAACAACATCACAAATTTTACATGGAACTTATCTGACATAATTTCTAGTAAAAAACACGATGCGAATAAAAAAGAATATGAAAGTATATGATAATCTGTCCACACCGTTACACATGTGAAAACACCGTTACGCCGCATGAAAAGGAGACTTTTATATACATACAGATTCAACAAAAACTTCAAACGTGTTTTAACATCATAAAGTCTTCAAAAAGGTGTCCGATGAAAGAAGAATTTAGTATATCAACATGTACCCAAACATTTTATAGAAATTCTTAAAGTTGTAAAACGTAATTAAAATGTGTATTTACACCGTTACGCACTTAATGTTCTTAAAGTCACTTAATAAAGTCACTGACGATTTGGGATTGATGTAATAACCACTCATGATCACTTTATACAATGAAACAACGCCGAAAAATTCATTTAAATTAAGTTGAAATAAAATAATATTATCAAACAAATATTTATGTCCGTAACGGTGTTCTCTTCACAGCTTTTGACGTGCGTCAAATAAGCCTTCATAATCGCGGTCTGGGTCACATTAAGTCGTGCCCAGCTTAGGTTGACGTCCGTCTGACATGTACGTAACTGATAAACGGTCTGTCGACACTGCTTTACTAAATGTTTTTTTGAATATTTTTTATTAAGAATGGAACCTAATCAAATATTCACCCATATACTGCCTTGATCCGGTGAGAATTATGCCATAATGTGCTTTTTCTTTATAGCTGTGTAATACATGTTTTGACCTTTTTTTAACAGTCAGTAACCCGTTGGAGATTTTTCCCTCCAGAAGACACAAATGAATACTACACATTCATTAGCCAAATTGAAAATGGTGGGATCCAGCGTTGATGGTGGGATCCAGCAGTGCGTTTTGCACCAATTGTAGCCAAATGCTGACCGTGAAACTATTGTATTTCTTATAGAAATCATGAGCTTGTACAACAGGTGTACGCTAAAATAGATTGTGTGCGTGTCCCTTTATATAAGCTGAGCTTGTATACTTAGTTATTACATTTAGCAATTATTTTTGTATTGCTTTATGTTTTTATATCATGTAAGTACTGATGTTCACTTTTGTACCCTTCTCTGATACAATTAATACAAGTCCTGTTATATACTTTTATATAAGAATACGAACATTTTATTGAGTTTTGCATCCAGCGTTCCCCCACAAACATTGTGGTTTTTTTTTTAACGCAATACAATACATTACTCATTATAATAAAAGATGTTCCTGCATTCAGACTGAACAAATGCCTCGTCCACATCTGCTATTAGTATGGACGGACTTTCGTCGTTAGCTTCTGGTCAAGTATAGTTCTGACGGAGACTGTGGTCTGATCGAAGCGGGTAGATAAAAAAGGTCGGTGCAGTATTAAGTCCACCTGTCAAGACTGCGGAACTCTAGGTCGTGAGGTTTTCGTTAGCATCTGCTATTACACTGGCCTTGGATTGACTGGTCTTTGTGAGGGTCTTGAGAGAGTTGAGAGCTTTCTTACTGCTGCATTGTATTCTCTCTGTCAATGATGATACGTTGCTCATCAATCAACTCTTCCTTGGCCTCTGTCATTTTCTTACTCGCCTCTCTGTTCGCTTTCTTTCTTAGCTGTCATGCTGGTATACTTCTCATGCCTCAGCTCTCTTTTTGTTGCTGGTGATGGTGTCGGTGTAATTGTCTAGAATGTCCAGGGCTGCAAATTGCAACCAATCAATGTTTGAAAAACATCTCCTTTTTTTCTGGATCTTTCAGTTTCTCCGAATAAAATCTAAAGCGAGGGTTCTTAGTGATCGCTTGTTTTATGGTGAGCACTAAGCCATGGTCACTTCAAATGTCTACGTCAGGAAACGTTCTTGTTTTTGAATTGTTGATCCTGGACTTGAAACGCTGTGGCGCCATAATTAAATCGATCTTGTTGTTTAAAGTACCCGTAAGGAGCATGCCAGGTCGCTTTTCTGGACGGTTTGGATGGGTGAAGCGTGTTGGCCAGGGTTAGTGCGTTACAGCGAACATAAGAAGTCTCAACCCTTTTTCGTTGATCTCTCATATACCAAATCGACCTACTATCCCTGACCAGTATTGGAAGGCGTCTATTCCTGCCTTAGAATTCAAGTTGCCTTGGGCGATGAGGATTTCTTTTTTCGGGCTATGATGCGCATTAACTCTTCATAAAAATGAAATCTCCTCGTCCGCGTAGTCTGAAGGGTATGCGTAAACATATATGATGTTGTGAGCTATCGCTGAGATACGAGCCCCGACCGATCCGGCTCTGATTATCGTAAGGATGAGAGGCAACGACTGCAGTAATGACGACACTATGCAAGACGATCTGGCAGGGAAAGAAGAGGTCCAATGAGTGAACCCAGTCTCTGGTCATCCCCTTACCGAAAAAAGGCAACCTTAATATGTAAGAAAATAAATCAGCTCAATCAACCATCCAAGCAGTCGAACTACGTATCATGCACAACCGACTAAATAGTAAGGCCGAAGAAAAATAGCGTAGGTGCAGGTTGAATTCAGAGATGGAAAAAGCAAAGTTGAACGAATCTTCAACTGCAGCGTAATCATGCAGAAACTCTTGAAGCACCAACGTGAGCCCTTCCACGAATTTATCGACGGTATGAAAGATTTCAACCGCGTGTGGCTAATCGCCAATTGCATTATGGAGTAGGTCAGATATGTCTCCTCTAACACATCTTGTTAAATATTTTCTTTAAGAAAATAATGTAGGAGACCCTCCAAGACCACCACACCTCGATCTCCAAGACCTCAGTAACAGATTCTATGAAAGAGCTGGGGCATATGGTGTTGAGGTCAGCACGGAAAAGTCGAAGATAATGGTTAACCGAACAAACAACACAATGTCAGACATTACCATGAACGGCAAGAAAAAGTTACCAGCGTCAGATTCCTAGGAGCAACCCTGTCAAAGGATGGTAACAGTATCATTGGGGTCAAAATAATAATTGCAAATGCGACCGCAGCGATTGTAGTACGCAGCTCTCTCATCAAGTACCAACTTCCTCGTAGTTGTCATCCTACTGTACGGCTGTAAGATATTGACGGTTCACGCATACACAGAGCGCTAGATACAGTCCTTCGAACACAAGGGTCTCGGAAGACTGCTTCACATCTCCTTCATAGAGCCCATGACAAACGTACTTCCAAAAAATGACAGCAGAACTTGCTTACCCACAAGAACCCCGCCTTGCAGACGTCAACGACGAAAGCTGCCTTGATGTGGACACTTCACTAGGAACGACTCCATATGCGGCCGTCCGAAGAGAAGCTGGATGGCCAATGTGAAAGACTGGACGTCCCTCCTCATGGACGAGCTACTCTAAGGAGACCACAACATACTTGTTTGGAAGAGAATTTTTGTGTCGGCGTTCCTCTATTCCCCCCAAAAGCCAGATCGGTTAAATGTATGATGAGTACGATGATCATGTTCAGATTTTTTTAAAACTCAATGAGATATAAATGTGTGATTTTTAATTTGATATTAGCGAGACCTCTCAACATAAGCAACAACTGACATACCATATATATATATATGATATAATGTTTTTATATAATTATCACCATATATATATATATATATATATATATATATATATATATATATATATATATATATATATATATATATATATATATATATATATATATATATATATATATATATATATATATATGATATAATGTTTTTATATAAGTATCAAAGCATATTAAAGCGTATAGCGTATATACATAAATAGGTTATACACTACACAACAAATATTTCATGTGGTGGATAAGCTAGTAACAACTGCAAAAAGAATTAATCAAAGCTTTGTTTTCAATTATTTATTTTTTTTAGTTTAAACATATTTATTGCAGCTCGATTGCATAAGCCTAAGCCCTATTAAAACGCTCTCTAGTCCGTTTCCTTGCTGAAACCAGTACTTGGGGTCTTTTGCGGAGAATGTGGGAATAAAACATGCAAGTCCCGGTCGCTAAAACACCACATCCATTATGAATTTCTGCTTTTAAAGATTTTAAAGATATTTCTTTTTTGTTATTACATTGAATTAAAATAAAAGGTGTGGTTAAATGTTTTATAGATAAGAAAATATTCATAAGAGATTATACAAATACATAAAGGTTATTTCGTTGATGTATAAACTGTTTCTTTGTTCAAATAAATGTATTATATATTCAAAGAATATTCCGCTTTCAATAAGTGTTATAAAAATAATCGAAAAGAAATGACATCTCTGCGTTTTTCATGTTTTTTTTACAATTCCTCACGGAATCTTCGATATATACAAAATGTCAGATAAACGACCAAGCCTTTTAATATCGAGAGTAAAAAGCAAACGGTTGCAACTATTAATCATTTCATCATTAGCTACATGAACATTATTTTCAAACTTAATCCGCTTTAGTACAGATAAAGGCGTTTCGTTTGAAGTTATGAAATATTTGTCTTAGTGTTACATTTTTATGGTGAATCAAATTTTTAGATTTTATTTTTAACTTGTCTTAGTCTAACAAGATACTACGAACACAGGAACAACTTACGCGCTATATCGCCGAGGAATAAATTTATGCAAAATAGTGCAAACAGTTTTTATATTGGAAAACTCGTGATAAAAGATTTCTTTTGAATTTATTGCTTTGTAAAAATGTAATTCGGCGAATATGTATACGCTACGAACCTAAGAACCGTTATTACTTCCTGCTGCGTGGATATGAAAATGTATCCGGTCAACCATTTTATTAGCTTAAAGTTCAACGTAGAAACAGGATACATATAGCACACATGCTTGGTACCGAGTAACAGAATTCTATCCGGTGAGGCTTATAACTTGAAAAACATTTTGAGAGCCCTATGTTTGTGTTCGTGCTGAACGTTCTCCTTATCGGCTACTACCATGTAATATCCCGCTTACTACTACTTAATTGGTTTTTAGTTGTTCGCTTGCGGACAACTAAGGTTAGTGGTATGCGTTGCAAGTCAGTCTGCCCCTACCTACGCTAAGAACGATAAACACCTCATCTGCCTATTTATACTTCACCGCTGGTACACTGCAGACAGTGAGTGTGTGTATGCAATCAATAATTTTCAACAGCTTGTGCGACGACATTGGCCAGTTTGTCATTGAAATCTGTACAGAGTGGCTGCTTTTTGGGAAAACGGGGCTTAATGCATATCAAATAAGTGGTGTCCCAGATTAGCATGTGGACACTGTTTAGCCTGTGCAATGCGCACAAGCTAATCAAGGAAGACACTTTCTGATTGTATGGTGTTTTCTGTTTAAACCTATAGTACTGGAATGACAATTAATGCATTAAGCCCAAAATGAAGCTAAAATTATCGTTTATATTATGATTTGAAAACAAAAGAAGATAAAAATGCTAAAAACTTCAAAGTAACCTCGCTGACAAGGCAAATAAACAAAACCACTTTTAAATCAAATAAATAACCAATTAGTTCTAAATTTTTACCTTGTGGCATTTTTAGTAAACATCTTAAAGGGACCCTTTCACAGTGTGTCATTAAATGCTTAATATTGCTAAATGTAAACATTGGATCTTAAAAGTTCCATTACACAAAATTAAAGAAACAAAAATAAGTTACCCTCAACTAGGTTCGAACCACTGACCCTTGGAATAAAAGTCTATCGCTTTGACCATTCGGCCATACAATGAAAGATGTATTTTATACTTAACATAAGCAATCCTCGTAGTATGAAAAAAATGTTACGACAACAACAGAACTCTCCAAATTATAAATTCGTTTAATTGTGTTAATTTACCAAAACGTGAAAAGGTCCCTTTAATTTCTTAAGACTTCAAAATTGAATGAGTTCAATACCCTGTCAGATCTAACAGCATGAATAACTTACAGGTAAAGTGGTTGCCTGTTAAACTGGGGCCAGTAGATTTAAGCCCAGGCAACTCAATTTACAGTTGGGCTAAAAAGCAGGGCAACTAGCTTTTTCAAAGCTCGAACAACTCAATCCAATTAAACATAGAATACAAATTGGCGACTGTGGATCAATTAAGCCAAGGAAATGATTCAATTCCGGCTCACAACAAGACATGATGCATTGCAAGTCTGTCATGTTGGCAAATTTATTGCTCAATAATTTAAAGAAAATAGATAAA
Organism: Dreissena polymorpha; assembly: GCF_020536995.1. NCBI lineage: Eukaryota > Metazoa > Mollusca > Bivalvia > Myida > Dreissenidae > Dreissena > Dreissena polymorpha. Next base: position 105,417,297 of record NC_068357.1, on the reverse strand, counting down.
GTATTAGATACACATTCTACAACATGTACATGATTCCAGGCTTGTTATTATTTAGCAAGACAACCAAAATTCTAAAGATGGTTGCCAGTGCAGCAACCAATTGCGAAAAAAGAGACACATTGTTGTTATTTTGTCTAAGTTATCTCTATAACATAAATATAAGGATAAACAGTGCACACACATCTCGACCTGTGCTTTAAGACACGATCTGTATAAATTGGGGGGTATTCATTTCAAACTTGCGATATAAATAGCTATAACATAATTTCGAAAACTGAGTTGCGTCTAAGATTATGCAATAGCGAACAACTTCAGTGCATTCAGCGCTTTGATTAAATAACGTTTAAGCAAATTGAACTATGTTCTATTCCGGGTTTCTTACCAAACTTGACTTGCGTTCTGTGTAAATCAATACGAAGCCTGTTCAAAACTTTACTTGGACATTGTAATTTTCTATATACATCTACATTAATATATTATGGCAACTTGAAACATATACACCTATTCCTGGAAATGGGGCGTTACCTAGATTTAATACATGTGCATACGCTCTTCAACCTTGAATGAAAAACAAAATTATTCACGTTTCTGAAATGCTCCTGTTTATAGTTTTCGGAATTCGTCGTTTTTCTTCATTTTAAGATTTTATTAAGCGGTAAAAGATCTTGTTTATTGCGATGTGTGTGTATCCATTGTGGCGTTAAATAAATGACATAGTTCATCGCGCTGCGAAGAAGAGGTCGCCCCTCAACTCTCGGTTTAATAAAATAAATTCTTTTATGCAATCTTAAATTTGATTTTCAAGTTTACGTTTGTTTATTTTTTTCGGCTTGTTTCGGTAAGCCAGCGTTTAAATGTTTGTATACACTTAAGCAAATAGTGTAATGCATCATGGACTAAAAACACCCTAAATAAAGGAACCTTTTCACAGATTTTGGCATGTATTCAAGATTGTCATCATATCCTTTAGATTGATAAATGTAGACATTTAAACTAAATGGCTCCAGTAAAAAACAAGAAAAACATAAACGAAAGAAAAAAGTAATTCTCAACTGGTCTCGAACCACTGACTCATGAAGTAAAAGATTATTATTTGAGCCTTGTTCTGATAAAACTGGGCTTAATGCATGTGCGTAAAGTGTCGTCCCAGATTAGCCTGTGCAGTTCGCACAAGCTAATCAGGGACGACACTGTCCGCCTAAACTTGATTTTCGGTAAGGAGGGACTTCATTGAAACTTAAAATACCACAAAAGCGGAAAGTGTCGTCCCTGATTAGCCTGTGCGGACTGAACAGGCCAATCTGGAACGACCCTTTACGCACATGCATTAAGCCCAGTTTTCTCAGAACAAGGCTCATTTAAACCACTCGGCCATCCATTCTCATACAGTGAGTTGTGTATTTTACACTTTACATAAGCAATCCTCGAAGTGTCACAAAATGTTACGATAACAACAGAACTCTCCAAATTATTCAATTATTTCGCGTTCATACCGCTTTATAATTTTCAGGTTTTTATATCGTCAAAAAAGATGCATTATAATTGATATTTTAGAGGATAGTAAATGTTCAGTATGACTGTTTTCTCGCAAATATCATAACTAAAACGAATATTTGCAAATCTGAAACCATTTTTGTACAATTTTGTCAATTTACCCAAACGTGAAAAGGTCCCTTTAAATATAAAATGATTATTTCTGGTAATTTCGTATTGAGATAAATAAATTACACATATTCATAACCCTGTGAATATCATGAAACATTGATTTATTGTTAACCACAACTTTGATTTTTATTTATGTAAGGGATATTAATTCAACTTGTAAATTTTCAAAAATCTCTACACATCGTTGTTTATTTTTATCATTGCATTTGTTTTCCAAAACTTAACAATGTACAAGTATAGCATGTAATATTAAAATAAGACAAAGAACAGGCGCAACGAATTACAAGATTTGAAATTAAGTTATTTTATTTGAATTGTGTTCACATCATTATTACTGGATATGGCCAATATTTAATAGCACTCATTCCTGCCGACACGCCTTAAACTTGCTGAATGGGCAAAATAAATAATAGGTATTAACAGTAATCGGTGTTACAGATGGATACTCGGATACTATTGTATTGATAAAAAAGTCTTTATAAATGACAATTTTATTTATTTCTTTACTGTTATTGATATAAATATGTATTATTTATCTTGGTCATAGATTGGGTAACGCATAAACTGATTTAGGGACTTGTCTACAGATTTTCGTATCTTTGAAATTTTTAATTAAATTAATTTAATAACCAGAATGTAATTATCGCATTTGTTTTGAGTAATTATTACAACATGGAAAAGGATAGAATACAAATGTTCCTGCACTGGGGTCTAATCAAGGATCTCAACAAGAAAAAGCAAACTTGTTATCATTTGAGTCGTGTTCTGACAAAACTGGGCTTAATGCATGTGCGTAAAGTGTCGTCCCAGATTAGCCTGTGCAGTCCGCACAGGCTAATCAGGGACGACACTTTCCGCCTTTATGGTATTTTTATTTTTAAGGAAGTCCCTCCTTACCGAAAATCAAGTTTAGGCGGAAAGTGTCGTCCCTGATTAGCCTGTGCGGACGCGACTCATTTCATCGGGGACGCTTTCAACATGTTCCGCGTAGCCAAAGCCCAATGCGTAGCGAAGACACGTTTTTGCTAAATAATCTATGAATATCGCTACAAATGCTTTATAATGTTTATTATTATGTTCCAAAAATGAACATAAATACTTAAAACAAAATTAAATGGATTTCGTGGCGTAGAGTATTTTTCTATATTTTCAGAAATAAATGAAATAACAAACTGGGAAAAACGTTGTTATAAAAATGGGTGATCTTTTATAGCAAGACTAATGTTATTTCTGTAGACAGCTCTATTACAATGTTCGAGATGAAAATACGCAAGCTTTATAGTCCATTTACATATAATATATATGAAAACCACATCGTAGTGGTGTATGAATTACGTATTCAAACTATGACGACAAGTTTAACTTACGATTCCCCGGAGTATGTATCGTGTTATTTAATGCTCGCACTGTTGACATGACAGCAGTACACATAACCTGACTGTGGCGTATACATGTTGCCGCTTGTTTTATTCATGCGAATAGTTGTATAATTATAAACATAATTCATAATTGAAATAAGCATTTTGAACTTACTTATTATCATCAGGCTTTACAGAGATGTCTCTTTATTTTATTCTTGTGGGTGGTTGAAAGAGAAATATCAGTGAATTAAAACGGTTAATACACTTTTTATACAGTGAAAATTAACAGTGAAAAGTATCGATAATAGTCACTGTTATACTGTGAAATGACATCGTTTTTATGACGTTACGACGTCGTTATTTTCAGCAAAAAAAAAAATAATAATTATTTGTAAGCATAAAATAAAAAGAATATTTGCTGGATTTGGTGGAATGTCGATTTTAATTCACTTTTTATCATAAAAAATAGTTTCACTGGTGGCGAAAATATTATTTCCTATGATAACTCGTGAATAAAAATCGAAGTTCCACCAAATCCAACAAATATCCCCTATATTATTGAAATAAATCAAATTTATTTATATCCTATTAAGTAATCCAAAATCATGCGTTTGAGTATTTAACAAGTATAATTTCTTGCATTGTATTCATGTTACAAGATGATAGTGTTTAAATTGCGTTTACTTCAAACACTCGAAACAGTGTGTACCGGTATATACATGAATGTGCAATACAATGTGTGTACCTGCGTTGTCATGTAGTTTCTACTTTTACTTCCAAAACCGAATACAAGCAAACATTTAGATGAACACTTAAGCATTTAAAAAAATTATATAAAATATGCACATAATGAGTACACGGCTAAGTTGAGCCTTACCGACCTGATTAATGCAAGTATTCAATGGAAGCGCCTCGTGCACATACTGCCGGAAAAATACCATAGCACTTACAATAATATAATATGCCAGGTCACTTGAGAGGCGACAACTGTGGACAAATGAAAAAAATAATAAACAAAACGATGAAGGTTATGTTAATTTATTGCCACTGTTTTCTGGCTTAAAGAGGGTTTTATTCTTTTATTTCCATAATGCGTAAAAAATCTTTTGGAAATATGTTCCGAATTATTGCTTAAGCGGAGAGGCATACATGTTCAGTGAATTTCGTGTGATAGGAAAAGAATACAATAAGCTTAACGTCATTTGGAGCGCACGATACTGATTGGCTAAGAGGAACATAAGATAGTCCTGTAGTAAAGAGTAAATTCTATAAATGTTAACAGATACACTGTCCCAAATTAAAAAAAAATATCCGCAAGTAGTCGCTTTACATGACAATAAAAATAAAACATCGGGTAGTTTGTTGAAAATTCAGTTAAGAATTGTTAACATCGATTAAACAACAACAATTAAACACATGTCATTAACACGCACCTTTAAAATGCATGCATGTATAGCCAGATTCGAATGATTAATAACATGTATTTTCCAAACGCATATCATTTTAACAGACGTAAAATTGTGTTTTGGGCACTCTATGAAAAGTTTAAATCTCGAACCTCGGAGATGAGCATAAATAAATAAAGATTAAAAAGCAGACCAGAAATGACAAAAGATCGTGACGAAAACGTCATAAGACCGGCGGTGAAATAAATAATTGCCTAACGTAACATTTAGTAAGTTTTCTTTCCGAAGTGTGTATAATATTACTGAAACTCCAAACGGGCCGTCGGACATTTCCGACGAAAATGTCATAAGACCGGAGATGAAATAAATAATTGTATAACGTAACATTTAGTAAGTTTTCTTTCCGAAGTGTGTATAATATTACTTAAACTCCCAGTAATACTCCAATCGGGCCGTCGGACATTTTCGACGAAAATGTCATAAGACCGGTGAGGAAATAAATAATCTTTACATTTGGTAAGTTTTCTTTCCGAAGTGTGTATAGTATTACTGAAACTCCAAAACAGTATCAGAAGAGACATTATTGAGGTTAGTTTACACAATCGTCTTCAGTAGAAAGCTTATTATGCAATTAAAATTGTATTATCCTCTTGCGTTAGTGCAGATATGTCAGTCAAACATTGCGGCACAAAATAATAAAAATAATAAAATATTGCTACTGTTGTAGCATGTTGTTGTTTTAAATATCGTTGGTGTAGAGAACAACACAGTCACTTGCTTTATATTCAATTAATACTGGCTTTGACAAAAATATCAAATTAACTTATTGCTTTATTCAATCGAACAATTTGAAAAATAAATTAAAATATAAAATTACGATAAGAAAAAAATGTTATTTTTAAATGCCATGTATATACGTACGAGGAATATGTGTTCATTAATATCTTGAATTGTGCAATTTCCTATTGAACAGTAAATAACGATTATATTGAGCTCATGAAAAAACGAGGTAAAGCATGCGACAATTGTTTCTTATAATATATTGGTGTAATGCATGTCTTGTGTAATTCTCCAGCTTGAACGGTCAAATTTACGGAAATAATTAAAAGCAAGTGCGTTAAAGCTTAAAACTGTGTACGGATCTAAGTATATGCAAATTCGTTAAAGCTTAATACAATATACAGAAATAATTCAATGGAAATGCTTTAAAGTTTAAAACAATAATGTAAAAATATACTGCGCGTACCTCCTTTAAGGTAAACATACGTTTTATTATATAAATCATAAATGACCTTATGCGTAATACAATTATAACACATACGTTCTAACTAAAAGCAAACAATACAATGAGCAATAGTAGGCTTCCGTAGTTTTCCAACATTATATTGCCAGTAATACTGGTGTTAGCAACATATTACAAGTGTCCACCTAAAGTGTTCGCGTTTACCATCACTTAATAGAAATGTAATTGTTTATTGTACACATCGATTTTGGAAGTATAATATTAAAATGCAACGACATAACTGCTTTAAAGCACATTATCTTGCCATAAAAATTGACGTCATAATGTTCTAATTATCTTCCTATTAAACTATTCTGCGTGTATGCGATATAAACACAGGCTAACAGTTTCAATCACTCCAATCGATTTCAGTGCCAGAGTTCTAAAAAGTAGAGTAGTGAAATATAAATGCTTACACAGTTTCTCTATATATTAAAATAGGTTTGTACCACCTAAATATAAGACACATATAAACTCATATTCGCTATGTTGATATTGATCAAAGCAAGTGGTTTTAAGTCACGATATCGAGTAAACGCGTTAATACATGAGTACAACAACCTACCTGTTTTCTTCAGCTAAATGCATGAACTGCTCTATTTAAATCAATCACTTTGTCCAATAACTTTCTGCTTGAAATGTCCACTTATTTTTACAGTGCTCGATATAATGATTATGTATGCTAACTTCGAAGCGAGAATAGTTTAAATGCAAACACTACCGAGCTGTGTAGATTATATTGGCGCACTTTTAATGCATTTAATAATGTGTATATTAATAGACAAGGGAAGTAAGTATTGCATGTCTGACTGACATTACAGCTTAAAGGGATCTTTTCACGTTTTGGTAAATTGACAAAATTTAAAAAAATGTTTCAGATTTGCACATTTTCGTTGTAGTTATGATATTTGTGAGGAAACAGTAATACTGAGCATTTACCATGCTCTTAAATATCAAGTATATGCGTCTTTTTACGATTTGAAAACCTGAAAATTATCAAGCGTTGCAACGCGAAACGATTTAAATAATAATTTGGAGATTTTTTTTGCTGTCGTTAATTTTTGTGACATTACGATGATTGCTTTTATAAAGAATAAAATACAACAAGCATAGTATGAGCACGGATAGCCGAGTTGCCCAAGCGATATACTTTTACTCAGTGGTCAGTGGTTCGAGCCCAGTTGATGGTTCCTTTTTTCCTTTCTTTAATTGCATCCTTGTTGTTTTTTTCCTAGAAATTTTTAGATCAAATGTTTACAATTATCAATATAAAGCATTTAATGAAAAACTTCAATACATGCCAATCTGTGAAAAGACCCCTTTAAACAATGGTGTGTGAATTTATTTTGCTTTCATTGCACATAATGATTTTAAGACTTATTTTACGCAGTTTAAGCACCCCGGAAACCCGATCTGATGTGAAAAATTGGACCTGCTTGGAAAAGTTTTCGATAAATTTGGCTGAATTTCGGTAGGGTAAGTAAATCCAGTTGTATAATTGTTTGAAGGCATTTTTTAATTAAAATATCTTTGGTGTATGCAAAGGAGGTATTATCATAGTTGATAGAAAAATCATGGTTATTATTATTCAGGAATTATTGCAATTTGAAGTCGACGATGCAGGGATTTGTCCCCTATTTAGCACTTAATATACAAATTTCTCTAAAGGTGTGCAAGTGAAAAAGTTTTTGCACCGAAAATAATATCAACCAATGCCCCCGATGAACATATCCGCCAGGGTTTCTTTAAAAAAACATCGTATCGGTGGAGAAATTCGACTTTACATCAACATGTTGATGAAAAAAAAGATATGACCCGGTGCAGTGCCAAAGATGTCAAGATATGACAGGAGTGCAGTTCATTTATAAACTTAAAAGCTCACTATTACAGCTGATGTATGCGCTTTGCATGCTTGTTCCTTACACTGAGACTTTTCATCCGTACTGTTTGGTTACTGTTTGAAATAATTGTGGAGTAAATGATACTCTTACGTAGAAAACAAACACATAATGTCCTGAACACTTGCACTGGACTCCCTCAGTTGTTCAATTAATCCCCATTGACTGTCATAGATAATACACCTTATGAAAGTTTATAATTCTGACAATATTTAGGGACATTACTTGAACAAGTTGTTAAATTGTCATATGTTCAGTATATTCGGTAATAAAAATTTACTGGGGATGTGTACCTATTTTCGCGATGTACTTTCGATTTCACATCGCGAATGTGTATTACCGAATAAACTGAAAATATGAACTTTTTTTCAAGTAATGTACTATACCAGTCGTGATATTTTAATCAATATAAAAAAATAATTGTAAAAAATACGGTATTTTAGAACTTTTATTTTTTCATAAATCTGGTTGACGGCCCCTTTTATGTTCAGCATGATCAAAATAGCTCATCGACAGCAATATGTGTACACAGTATGGTAATTCACGAAATGTATATAAGATAATACTTCTTCTTGAAACGATGATTTGTGTCCCTTGATCCAAATACTTGATTTACTAAAAGGCCAAGGTCAACGAATCTAAATAAGCCTCATATATGCTGTTTTTCCCACTATCAACTCCCACAAAAATGAAGCTAGTTCGGTCTTTTGCCGTTAACTTTTTTGTATCATACATGTTAGATGTTCTTATCTTACAAAGACGAACGTTGAAATCCATCAAGACATTATTAGAAAACTACCTTTTCTTATTCAAAACGCACGCGAATCAAATGTGCTGAAGAAGTCAACTTACAACAAAATAATGTAAGTCCTGTAAACATAATGGAAACCATTACATAAAATATGTGTGCATTGGCGCCACCTCCTATTCTGAGCGCCAACTTCTTGGCATTGACTCCATCTCTTTTTGAGAATGCAAATGTATCTGTTAGATCAGCTAGAAGCCGAATTTTTGTGCACGCATTAACTTGTACAGGTTCAGTTTTATGAAATGAGCGATTTAATTGGCTGGGATTTGCTCGTCGCACAGGCAAAAGACATCGATTTGCTTTTACGAATTATACCATGCCACAACTTATAAAGGTCCTCAAGTTTCCAAATGGGTTGTAATTGTATGTTTCTGTACATCAATAGATGAATTTATTATCGCTGAATCTCACTACATTGGCCGATCTTTTTTTAATAAAGCGAAATATGTTGGGGTTTTTTAATATTGAACCTAATAATCCTGTAAAATTATGCGTTAAATTTCAAAACATCCGGGCTTGCGCGCCACCTCGGAAATAGCATTGGCTCATTTATTAATGCATCTCAAAACAGAGGTTGCGCGCGTGATTATTCCATTTATGCCTAGCGTCTAGAAAAAAGGCCTTGGCAAACAGCGTAGACCCAGATGAGACGCCGCATGATGCGCTATTTGCTTAAAGGAATTTCTGTAAGAACTATTCTAAATATAGAAATAAATATACGAGACATCCCTAATGTTGGAAATAAATTGATCCAATTTAAAAGGATGGGAGAGTCCACTAGGCATGAATGGGTTAACGGCCATGTATTGATCAGGGTTCTAATTTGGTAGTCGGCAGAATATGCACATGTCATTAGAGCAGACTATAAAAAACCCGACCGTTTAAAAGCATTAAAGCGAGATTATACGATTGTGTCAAATATTTATTAATTTATATAAAATGTGTAAAATCTTATCAAACATATATTAAATTAAATATTAACATAAATTAAAATAAAAGTTAAGAAGAACATGTGTCGAAAAATGCGAAATAACCTAGATATTTCAATCTGAAATCGAAAATGTCTGTACAGTCGAATTCGCCAGCATGTAAATCATGCATGTACGATGTGAATATAAATTTAGTTTAACGGTTCATTTTAAATTCCTGCAACGATATCTATTCATACGACACACGATCATTAACTAAAAAGACGAATGCTTCGGTTATTGTAGGAAAACATGTACGAAATATCTTCGTCAAAATCGGCTCGGGGCGCTTATTTGTCTTTGCTACATTTTATGAAATTCGTCTTCAATGTACACTTTTTCTTGCATATTTTGTGTTATTGTAACATATTTTATCAATATATTACATATAAAAAAATCGTATAATCTCGCGGTGTTGCTACATGTTTGAAAGTGTTCTTATTTATAAATTATTTTATTATTCTGCGTATGCACATTTCGCCAAATTTTATTACTAATAAAATTGAAGTATAGAGGTCATCTGCTATCAAAGAGTCGCGATTCGGCAAACCTGGTAAGAATATGTAAACAGATTTGTCTTGTGTTGATGTTGGCATAATTGTCCTATTTATGTTGCTTGCTGGTATTGTTTGTATTGCTGTGAGTATCATTGCAGAGTTTTCAAGTATTTATCACCATTTACATTAACCTTATACCGATTATTTTATGAAGTTTAATAGCAATATCAAATAACTACGTCTAATAACTACTTCTTTGTGTATACTTATCACCATGGTCGATGTCCAAATGTTTAAATATTGGCTACGACCCAGGGATGGCCAGATACCAAGAACTTTTACATCACGCGTTAAATGTGTTTCAAGTGTCTTATTGACAGAAGAGTATGCTGAGGAAATAATAAATCACATGTGCGGGTGTGTTGCTCACTTAGCTGGCTAATTTCCAGAGAACTATAACGTTATGTCATCAACAGAAGTATGTTATTTCACAAAGTTTTAGTCCGGTATCCTTGACGATCCGTTTCATTTTTGTATTTATTCGGGAATGAGTAAAAGATTATAACCGTAACACATTTGAAATATCAATTGTATTTAGTGGTATGTTTCATTGGGTGAAACAATGAATTTCAAATTTCATTTCTCTTTAAGTACTTCATTTCCACTGCAAAGCATAACAATAATCAAGAAATATCTTTAAATATACATAAGGCGTTGAAATAAATATTAAGATAAATTGCCATAAATGAAGAAAACGATTACCCAAATGATCGATTATGTTATTTATCACATGCCATACCCTGTTTCCCATGTAATATAACCATTACATATTTGTTTTTATCGTAAGCTTTCCGGTGGTTTATAGAGAAATATCAGTGAAATCAAATTGGTATTTCACTGTTTTAAGCAGTGAAAAATAACAGTGAAAAATACCAATAGAAATGACGTCATTTTTCGACGAAATGACGTCATACACCCTGCGAAAATATCAAGTTAAACTCTTTTGCAATGAAAATTAATGGTGAAAAGCATAAATAAAAAGAAAATTTGTTGGATTCGATGGAATATCGATTTTAATTCACTCGTGATCATAACAAAATACATATTTTATACGAACACTCGTGAAATAAAATCGATATTCCATCGAATCCAACAAATATCCTCTTTATATTTCATAGAGGATATTTGTTGGATTCGGTGGATTATCGATTTTAATTCACGAGTGATCATAGAAAATAATATTTTCACGAGTGGCGCATAGAAAACAATTTTTTTTCTATGATCACGAGTGAATTAAATTCGATATTACACCGAATCCAACAGATTTTCTTTTTATTTTATGCTTTTTTCACAGTTCATATACATTGTTAAAGAGTTTAACTAAAGAATTTCGCTGGGATAATGACGTCATTTCGTAAAAAATGACGTCATTTCACAGTAAACAGTGAAAATTATCGATAATAATTCACTGATATTTCTCTATAAACCACAGGAAAGCATAAAATAAACATTTGTAATACAACATTTTTAAGCGTTTCCATCGGCTTAGTTTTCGTTTATTGACCAATCGCATTTTGTTATTTTGCTAAAATGACGTTGCAACTTCAAATGACGTCACGAAATGTTAACAACATTCGGGTTTTATCATTATGTTTGCGTAAATATTTATTTAATTTGCTCCTTTAAAAGCATGTGATAAAAAAGATCTGACACTCGTTGTCATATCATACCATATTTTATTAAACTCGTCCAGCAAATTCGATAGTAAGCTCGCCAAAGGCTCGCTTATTAACACAATTCCTGAACTCGTTTACTAGTAATAAAATATGGTATTATATGACAACTCGTGCCAGATCCTATATGAATCCGTTCGGGGCCGTTTGTCGAAATGGCGCGGACAGTTTTGACCACATACGCATGATTTTACATACCTTGTAGATCACCCTATACAATATGTTATTTAACATACTCACATACTACATTTTGGTTTCTGAGAAAAATACATATTTTCAACAAATCGTGTAGAAGAAAATGTATTACACACAAAATATTGAACCTTTCTTAATGGTATCCAGCGGAAAAAAAATCGGCGTAACTGAGTAAAATTTCTTTTGACCAATATTTCTTGCGTTTCTGGTTATCAGCGAGAAGATTGGAAAGGCTCAAATTTGCATAGTTGGTGGAATGCAATCTTAAAACACTGGTTGAGTGTAAATCAATACCTTATGCTTAAATTTGAATATTTAAATTTACATAATTGTTTATACAAGATGGTCATATGAGCTGTTAAGATACAGTTAAATACATATTATCGACAAATGAACATATATTCTACAAATAAGCTTAATCATGAATGATTAACCGATCGTTTGCTATTATCTGAAAGTTATATATTTATTTACAGAAAGAAACAACTATATTATTTAAACTTATTATACGACACGCTCTATGCATATCAATTGTAATACTACAATGCGCGTGATTTCTATAGTAGGCACATTTGGGTCAAACGTAAGTATACTAATATACCAATAATCTTTAAACTTGTATTGTTGGCGTCGCTCTGGAGAGCGGCGACTAGTATGTAATGCATTTTTTTCGTTTATGGGAGGAGAAGTTATTTTACGGATCAATGTATTTTTTTTTTAAGAATATCTTGCATAGTGGTGATTTTTTGTGTAAATTAGTGTAAATAAGTACTGCATTTGTGCCTATTACATTTATTACAACATTTATTGCCAATAATGCAAAGATAATTGTTTTAATTAATAACTTATCCACAACCGATCACAGGGGAAAATTCACAGGGACTGGGCAAATACGCGAAACTTTCTGGTTTTATATAAAAACAAAACATAATCAAAATATATTTATTTTGTGTTTTTTCTGAATTGCTTATTTAGTGGAGAATCAATGTAGTACGATATTTGACGACCTATCGCGCAAGCAAGTTTATTGAAAGGCGTAGTGGTACGAAAACGTACAATATATTAGTTTATTAATAGACATATAATAACGATCGCTATACACAACTTTACCAAATAGCAGTACAAAATGATGTCAGCCGGAATAGCTCAGTTGGGAGAGCGTTAGACTGAAGTTGTTTACGCAACAATCGACTAAAGGCATCGGTTCAATCCCGGGTTCCGGAACGAACGGAACAGTTCGGCGACTGACATTTTTTTTCAGTCAGGTTGATAAATATAATAAAGCTTTATTTTATGTCGACATTTTAAAATCCATTTTACTACAATTGGACATTTTTATTAAAATAAATGGATGCCGCGTGGTGACACCGTTAATCAAAATTTTTTACATCACTTAAATATCTTATAAAAAATACACGTGTTTTTATATTAACAAATAAATTCAAACAACACATCTATTATCCATGTATTTTTATGGTTGTCTATCATAAGCCCTAAGTACTATCCTTTCCACATAAAGAGCGTGAAGCGCGACACGTATTATTGATTGTATCAATGAGTTGCGATAAAGGAAGCAGCCGCTTATCAAGGAGGAGCTGTGTCCCAGCAACCCGTTTCCCGAGTCAAGCACTCCTCGGAGTTGTTTTTTTTTAAGAACCACATATAGAGCGCGAAGCGCGACACATATTACTATCTAGGTGGTATGGGCCCTTTAGCATTATCCGACCATTACGTCCATAGTTATCTTCCTTAGAGGGTTTTTTATCAATGAGGACCCAACCCAAACTCTACATGAGCAATATCGGACCATAAGTCCAGAATTATGTCTCTTTGAATTTAAGAAATAAAAGTGAAAAACTGCTTGGTTAGGTGATTATGTCAACATTTTTCATCAGATTCTTTCCAAACTTACAGTGTCTTCTTATCAATGAGCATTTTTACCTCATTTAAAATGAGAAACATCGGGACAATAAGTCCAGAATTTTTTCTATTAAATTTGACAAAAAATAAACAATTTTCACTTGTTTAAAAGATTTCACAACTTTCGTCTGAATCTTTCCAAACTTGTTTAGTGTTTTTATATCAGTATTATTCGACCCATATTGAAAATGATCAATATCGGAGCAATAAACCTATTATGATCTTTTACTGAATTTCAAAGTATTGTGCAATGCAGCTTCTTTATGCAATTTACAGTTTTCATTCAATTATTTTTCAAACTTTTACAGTGTTTTCATATTAATGAGTACTCAACCCCTATCGTAAATGAGCAACGTAAGAATAAGTTCAGAATCATCTCCCCTTGAAGTTGAGAAAAATATGAAATTACGCTTACAAGATGAAGCAGATTTTTTAAAATCTGTTCTGTTCTATTAATGAAAACTGCACACGGATGCCAGTAAAAAAGGAAACCAATGTAAATAAAATGAACTATGAAATAGTTTGGGGTTACAACACAAAATCATAGATAATGGTTATTTGGGGGTTATAACACAACATCATAAATAATGGTTATTTAGGGGTTATAACACAAAATTATAGATAATGGTTACACCAGTATCTTTTTCTATTTTGTTTAAAATAATCGGCCAATATATTAATATTTACAGTAGAAAAAAATCGTTCCATGTAACTTGATTGAGTGCCTTTTACACTGAAATTCCCGACGCCCTTTGATGCTTTGCATCAATACTTACCTTGTGTCGTTTAACTAATGAAGAATTTTGGTGATAACGAGGTTATTTAAGGCTAAATGTAATTATCTATTCGCTTGGAGTGCGATCACATCACCGATTTTGACAAGCGGTTAAAACACCTAGACAATCTAACAGCAAAGTGTCGTATTTTTGCTTAGATTACGCGATTTTTTTAAAAATATTTTCTATATTCTTTATCTCTTAAAAGCTTGGTAAAATGGTTATTTTTATGTACGTATTATTCAAATGCGAAAACATTTTGAATTTCAAATCAGCCTTCAATAACAAGAATGTTGTTAAATAAACACGATCTCTTAACTTTACAGAATAACATGTAGACATAATAAGTACATGTATGTTTAATGGTGGTATTTGGAATTATAAATAAATAACTTATTTTATGGTATGTATCGATGTCCTTCATGGAAATATTAACAAAACACTATTTTCACTTGAATATGACACATAATAGCGATTTATAGCTGGGATGTTGGTCAGTAAAACACGCTTTCCGACGCGGGTACCGAAATCTCCCATGATATTACATTTAATGGTTATGTAGATCGTATTTAAACTTGCTAACATGATAATTATCAATCTTAATAATGGGAATTGCATCATAAAAATCGATTCAATGAATCATCTAATGAATCAAGTGGGACTTTCGATGATTTTGCATATTGAATCTGTCAATAGGAGACAGTTGTGCGCGTTTAACAATCTCAAACGGTACTAAGTGTAATGGTGGCGGTATAAGTTTTAAAAAACACTTCTGCTATGGCATTTTATCAACGCAGTTTATAAGAATATTAACTAATCATTTTGGTATTGTTTCTAACACAATTAAGCGATTTATAACAGGTATCTCTGTAAGACCAATCGATATTTAGATAAAAGTTTAATGTACATTAGGCAAGAAGTTAATTTCTAATTCGACGAAGGGATCGTTTTGCACTTATGTTCAAAAAGCATTGTCAAACATATTCAGATAGGCATACCTTTATATCTGTATGTGCAAAAATAAGATCGCAGGTACATCCGTTGGCTTGTAGGCATCATTTCATACCAGTAGACATGTCTTCGTTTAGCTGTTTATAGCCACTTATGATCGTAACGGTAAGGAAGAAAGTTACTTACCATATTACATGCAGGTATTCTCTATTCGCCATGTCTGTCTTAAAGGAAGCTTTTCACGTTTTGATAAATTGCCAAAATAAAAATTCAGAATCGCACATTTCTGTTGTAGTTATGATATTTGCGATAAAACAGTAATATCGATCATTTACCATACCCTAAAATATCCACCATCATTCAATATTTTTGCGTAATTTTCCAATTATAAAAATAATCATTCGTAAGCATACAATTAAAAGATGTTGTGATCATAGAAAAAAACATGTTCTATGAATTAATAATTAAAAATAATTGATAATTGTCATGAATTAAAATTGATACTCCACCAGATCCAACAAATATTCTCTATGCAAATCTCTAACATGTTTAACATCTTGTTAAAGTAAAATGTGATAAAAAGTGTTGTTTTATTTATGCAATTCATAACGCATAGTACGGTTACACTTGTGTTAATACATATGGGACGTAAATTTTATAATTTAACTTAAATGGATCTGAATACACTATTCGAAAATAAAATAATGTTCATGTTCTCCCGATAAAACTTTCCGAGATGGTTTATTGATTTATCATGCCTGTTAATTCATGAATCAATTATGTTAACGAACATGCGTACGTAACCGTAGTATATATATAGAACAGAACATAACAGACAGTTTGTTATGATTTATACATATGTACATCGTATTAAATGCATATAATTATAAATAAAGTAATATCACGTATCAGTATACTGTAGTAGGTAACCGAATCAATATAACTATGTATCTATATAAGTAGCTTACATAAAATTTCTGAACTAAATTTAATCAAATGAATTTTTTAAACAAAATAAGAACAGAGAACAAGAACGATTTTGAACAGGATAAACATATTAATTATATATAATATGTATATTATGTATTAAGTTTGTGTCTACGGATAGACGGCCTTAAACATACGGATGAACGGACGAGCGGACGAAAGAACGTACGGACAGACAGACAGACAGACAGACAGACAGACAGACAGACAGACAGACAGACAGACAGACAGACAGACAGACAGACAGACAGACAGACAGACAGACAGACAGACAGACAGACAGACAGACAGACAGACAGTCAGACAGACAGACAGACAGACAGACAGACAGACAGACAGACAGACAGACAGACAGACAGACAGACAGACAGACAGACAGACAGACAGAGAGAAAGAAAGACAGAAAGAAAGACAGACAGACAGACAGACAGACAGACAGACAGACAGACAGACAGACAGACAGACAAACAGACATTTAAATATTTTATTATCAAAATTCGACCGAAAATATTTCAACACAATCCAATAATCCAATGGAGATGTCGAGGGTGTAGGGTCCGGGTGGGGTTTGGAGGGGTGGGGTATGTTACCGTTTCTGGGATATTTCTATCCTTTAAACAATTATGCCGTCCCAAACCATGACATGTTTTTAAACAAAATGTTTAATGAGCTTTCATCCGGTCAATGGTGTTATTTATAATATTTAACCGACGTTATGCAATAGTACACCTGTTTCCGTTTCTGTTTCATCGTTCATGTAGCGAATTATTTAATAATAATATGTTCCTATCAAAGTTTGTTGATTTGATGTAGACACGCGACATTGACAGCGACGCACGACACGAACATTGAAATGTAAAACCAGATTGCTATATATCACGAAAAAAAGGAAAGTTCTAAAATACCGTCATTAAATGCTTTATATTGATAGATAATTTAATTTAAATTTAATTTATAATTTAAATTTAATTTAAACATTGGATCTAAAAATCTTCAGTAAAAAATCAATAATAAAATATATAAAAATGTAACCCTCAACAGGGCTCGAACCACTGACCCCTGGAGTGAAAAAATAAAAAAGTCTCCCATGTAGACCACTCGTCCATCCATGGTTATACAATGAGAGTTGTTGTTTATACTTTATATAAGCAATCCTCGTAGTTTCACAAAATATAACGACAAGAACAGAACTCTCCAAATTACCTGTTAGACATACTAAAAAAAAATCTATTACAAAATATACTGAAAATATGAAAACTTACCAACATTTTTTTTTAAGTAATGTAATATACCAGTAGTGATATTTTAATAAATATAAACTAATACTTGTATGAAAATAGGTATTATGGAACTTTTCTGTTTTTCGTGATATATAGCAATCTGGTTGACCGCCCCTTAAAAACAACATGCGACATTTGAGCATTAGATATTCGAACTGTCACGCTTATATTTGCCAAGAAAAGTTTATCAAAAACAGTGTGTGTATTGAATAGTCGCTTTTAGAATGTCATGCAGACCTTAGTACAGTACGATGCTCGATATTTTAAGCGACAAGCTATAATATAACGCGTAAATATCGTGCAATTATTGACTGTTTACTTTAGTCCACGGGTCACAACATACGATATTTAAAGCGACGCACAATATTTATATAAAGCAAAGATCACGCAAGATATCGTGTGTCGAGTTTCGACCCTCAAATCAAATAAAATCCTAAAATAAAAATTACCCCTAAAATGGTCAAAACGGTGTCGCCTTGATTGTCGTCTGTCTACTTCAAATGTCGATCGGCGATATGGCTTACCCAATACACAGGTTATTCTTCTAATAAAATTATCAAAAAAACTTTCAGCAAATCTTTCAGAACGTTTGCCAAATAGAGAATTAAGCTACTAAAATTATACAAGATCGTCGAAGCAGTGCATTGTTATTAAGTTTAAACCTATGTATTTTGGCCCGATTACATCGAAAGACTCCGTTTCCTGGGACTAAGAACCAGTGCTTGGTGCCTTCGGGGATGATTGAAAGAAATACGTGTACATATTTAGTCAGTGTGATATGCTGTAAAAAAACTATTTTAAGCAAGAAATACTGGTTCCGTCTCGTTTAATGTTTTACATAAAAAGTCATTATTAAAATACTGCTCTGTCCATGATTATACATGTACACGTGCGCACATTGATTTTATTTATGTACGTATTTAATTTTACTTTTTATTTTATATGGTAAGTAGTTTCTATATCGTTTGTATATAAATTATAATAATCGAACGTCACCTTTGTAACTTCTTACATTAAAAATGTTTAAATCCTAGTTTAGTTTTAATTAGTTAAACCGTCTGTGTTTATGTTGACAATACATTTATAGAAAGAAAATATAATTGTTGACCTCAACTAAGGTGGTTCACACTACTTGTGATAATTTGTAATGTATGTTTTTCTTCTTCATCTACCTCCTCAATATTGCATTACAAATAATTTGCATTGGTATTAGGTTTTTGTATTTATTCTCTATAAAGTATACTCGTTTAATTCATATTAATTAAACAAAGTCAGTAAAGGATAAGTACAATTTTCAACGTTAAACGCTCAAACTTTACTCAACCTCAAACTGTTGCGTTCTGTGGTTGCTGCATGTGCGCTCAAGCATTACTGTTGCATACATGTACATATGTATTGCATATATGTGTGAGATAAAAAAAGAGGAAGGAAAAACTCTTTCCGGGACTCTAAACGTTGAGTTTATAGGCATATTCTTTATAATTCAAATTTAGATGTAAAAACATAAATAATCAGTAAAACTAATATTTTAGACAGGAGTTTGTGTATAAGTCAATCAATCAACTGGATCAGGTCATAGACATAATGTGATGCCCCACACATTCTGACTGAATTTACAGCTTGTTCGGCTTCTTGTTTGACTTTAATCAATTTATTATATGTGTCTTGTTCTGAGAAAATTGGGCTAAATGCATGCGCGAAAAGTGTCGTCCCAGATTAGCCTGTGCAGTCCGCACAGGCTAACGACACTTTCCGCTTTTATGGTATTTTTAGTTTCAAGGAAGTCCCTCCTTGCCGAAAATCAAGTTTAGGCGGAAAGTGTCGTCCCTGATTAGCCTGTGCGGACTGCACGGGCTAATCTGGGACGACACTTAACGCACATGCATTAAGCCCAATTTTCTCAGAACAAGACACATATGAACATCTCTTGTACGGCATAGCTGCCATTGGTGTCAACCATGGCAGTATGCGTGTAGGTAAATAATTTAGTGTTCTCAAATACGGACGATATCCGAAAAAAGTGTTGTGTGTATAAGTTAACACTGTCGTAATTAATACTTGAATCTGCTTTATGTCCTAAAGCTTGCAAACTAGGCTCCGTCCACATGTTTCTGTTAAAAAACCACAGTTATTTAATATAAAAAACAACACTAAAAACTCTGAAGTAGGTTGTGAACATTATTCTTAGGACATACAGGTCAGATTGAATTAGTAATTATACCTTGTACAATAACATTCAACGGAAAATACAATGACAAAGTTGTGTTAACTGTGCATCTTAGTTCATATTTATTATGAGCTACTATGATTTAATTGGTAAAATTATACAATGGCCAATAAAACCGCCACATTATATAAAAGTGGTATACATTCAAATGCTTTGATTAATTTTTCTTTAACTGACCTCCCCACCCACTCATATAGTCTGTCTTTTCCAGCTTACAACGTTCTACCGCGGTTGCATTGGTGAGTACCTGCAGTGTGTTCAAGCCCTCCTAACTAATTTAATTACTAGACTCGCTAGAGTTGGGATGACGAACCAGGGATTCGATAAATTGAGCCTTGTTCTGAGAAAACTGGGCATAATACATGTGCGTAAAGTGTCGTCCCAGATTAGCCTAGCACAGGCTAATCAGGGACAACCTTTCCGCCTAAACTTGATTTTCGGTAAGGAGGGACTTCCTTGAAACTAAAAATACCATAAGAGCGGAAAGTGTCGTCCTTGATTAGCCTGTGTGGATTGCACAGGCTAATCTGGGACGACATCTTACGCACATGCATTACGCCAGTTTTCTCAGAACAACTCTCAATTAATTCTCCATTAAGCACATCTTGGCTGTGTAACTTACCAGAATGCACACGACTGGTTGAAAGCATACGGTGAACACATGGTCGTCTTTTGAATCGCCTGCCCCGCGTCATTCCTTTGTAAAAGAAACAAGAAATGTGTTGTTTTTTAAAGCCAATCGGCATTGCATTTATATTGTTTTAAAATTTGACGTTTATATACAAATAAACTTACAGTTTGTTTGGTCGTGCAAATATTCAACAGGGGAACATGCTCTTATTTTGCCTATATGATTCAATTTATGGGTGCACTGTGGCGATTTAGTTGACTTTGTCTTCACTTACATATACGCAACGCGAATAATGCACTCATATATTACCTCGTATTCTCATCAATTATAATTATCTAAATACTACGTTTGTGTATACATTTATATAATTATGTATGTATGTATTTATTAACATGTATTGGATAAACTATTTTGAAGGAGTGCAGTAATAAATAAAACTTAAAAAGTCTTACAACACAATCACTATAAAAACGAGTTCACAAAAGAGCATTCGTCATTTAGTTTTTTGGCATGGCTTTCTTCCCCAGGTTATCAGCTAAATTGACCTTTACCAATAGCAGGTAAAATGTTAGAGAAATTTCCCGCCAGTAAGCCCGAATCAATAGCTATGCTTTTCGAAAATGTTAAAAATGCCTTAAAGGGACCTTTTCACAGATTTTGGCATGTTTTGAAGTTTGTCATTAAATGCATTATATTGATCAATGTAAACATTAAATTTTAAAAGCTCCAGTAAACAATCAAAAATAAAATTTTAAAAAGGAAAAAAAAAGTAGCCCGCAGCAGGGCTCGAACCAGTGACCCCCGGAATCCTGAAGTAAAAACGCGTTAGCCAACTGAGCTATCCTGCAAAGTATACTTGAGACGCATATTTTAACGTTATATAAGCAATCTTCGTTGTTTCTCAAATTTAAACGACAACAACAGAACTCTCCAAATTATTCTATCGTTTCGCGTTGCAACGCTTTATATTTTCTAGGTTTTTAAATCGTCAAAAGATGCATATAATGGCTATATTAGACCATGGCCAATGTTCAGTAATACTGTTTCCTCACAAATATCATAACTAAACCGAAAATTTGCGAATCTGAAACAACTTTTTTTAATTTTGTCAATTTACTAAACCGTTAAAAGATCCCTTTAAGTAAGCAAAATAAAAAACAGTCTGCCTTGTCTCCAAAAATTGATATTGTATCTAAAAATAACATGTTGAAAATCTGCGTTATGCAGTTTAGCATAAAGTATGTAGGCCATAGGGAAATCTTCACTATTTTCCGTAAATTATTTCAAACAAGACATGAACACATCTTTGTTCTGCAATTTAAACGAGTACGCGTTTCGGAATAGGCTTTGAATAATTTACGGTGATACTGTCTAAATGTAAACATCGGAGCCGTATTAAGTCGTTTTTTTGTTTCAGATTATAAACGAAA
Source organism: Dreissena polymorpha (assembly GCF_020536995.1). Lineage (NCBI taxonomy): Eukaryota > Metazoa > Mollusca > Bivalvia > Myida > Dreissenidae > Dreissena > Dreissena polymorpha. Next base: position 105,395,282 of record NC_068357.1, on the reverse strand, counting down.
ATATATTCAGGTCTTAAAATTAAACGTTCTGTATCTAAAAAATATAATTTCAAACTTTTAATTAAAGGGGCCTTTTCACGCTTTGATAAATTGAAAATTGAAAAAAAATGTTTCAGATTCGCAAATTTTCCGTGAAGTTATGATATTTGTGAGGAAACCGTAATACAGAACATTAACATGCTCTAAAATATACATTATGTGAATCTTTTGACGATTTAAAAACCTGAAAATTATAAAACGTTGCAACGCGAAACGATTGAAAAATTTGGAGAATTCTGTTGTTGTCGTTGTATTTTTTGATACTACGAGGATTCCATATATGACGTGAAAAATACGCTGGACATGTCATTAGCGCGTTCGGACTAGTGGATAGAGCGGTAGACTTTTGCTCCATGGTTCCAGGGGGTCGGTGGTTCGAGCCCCGTTGAGGGTTACTTTTTTTAAAATTCTATATTTGTATTCTTGTTTTTTACTGGAGATTTTTAGACCCCATGTTAAGATTTATCAATATAAAGCATTTAATAATAAACTTCAAAACATGCCAAAATCTGTGAAAAGGCTCCTTTAATATCTGAAGTAATAAAAGGTGTGACGAACAACATTTTTCCCCAAGCTTGTTTACACGTTTTCGTTTGACGTTTAAATTCTCGGAAAAGAGATTAGGCTGTAAACTACCTTCTTAAGCATTTAAATGAACATGGATGTAGTAACTCTAAATTTTGTTTTAAAAAAACGTGACATTAGTTATAGCATCTCGATTTTATTGACGATCATTTTCAAAAACAAATACAAATTAACATCGACGCAGTATAACATTTTGTAAAAATATTTCTTGTCTGTCAATGATTTGTCTTAACGCTTATGAATGCGTGTG